>NC_060886.1:3076013-3136013 GCF_014805685.1 Silurus meridionalis
GTACAGTGATGGTGTCGAATTGGTTTTTTGTCCATAATTTTTATTGCTCTGTTGTATACAGAACGTATGCATTTGGTTGCAGTAGGAGTGGCTGGTTCTCGAGGGGCTGCATGTCAATGCCATTGCTCGTGCTCCTCACGGTTCCGTCCTTGCTCTCGCTGAGGCAGAGAGTGTCTCGCTTATTAGGGATAAACTTATTAGGAACTTACCATGTTACAGCACCCTGGGTGCACAGAATGTTAAGGCTCTTGCTCAAGGGCCCTGAGAGTGGCTGTTTGGCGATACTGCGGCTTATACCCCTGTCTTTCCCATAAGTGCCCAAGGGATTTAACCACTTTGCTACCACCTCCTCCATGCTAGATTTGTGTTTGAAATTGCATACAGTAGGTACAGTATGCATCAGTCTAGACCATTATCAAGCACTAACGCGAACCGATTTAAACATAATAGGTTTTCTAACCTTTTATGTCACCTTCCATTCTACCAAAAGTACAATTTACATTCCAGATTTCTGGAATTTCAGTTTTTGATTTGCGCCACAGCACATGACAAAATTATAATTACAGTGCAAAGTGTGTGAGTGGCAGAGCTCGTCAGTGTTTAACACGGCTGAAGACGGACTCAGCAAACATTGTAAAGAATACCTGTCAGACAGGGCCATTCCAGCTTTGATGTGTGTTCCACAAATCTTCTCGATGTGCATTAGATCTGCAAGCGAATGTCTGCGAGTGTGTGAACAATGCTAGGCACAATTCGGCACATTTTTAAATCAGTGCAAAGAATATTTGTGTATTTTTTTTTTTCATTTTCTTTACACATATGTGTATTGACAGAGTAAAACCATACAAATGTTACATGAGTCATGAATTATAAATATAGAATTGGATGGTCAGAGCAGAAATTTTTGAATGTTCATTTGGGCTCCAAAACATTTGGGAATTCTTGGGTTAATTTAAGAGTAATGGAAGTAAATTTTTAGATGTCATAATTTAGATAATGTTTTGTATGGAATGATCAGAGGTGGGAGTAAGTCACTAAATGCAAGTCTCAAGTCAAGTCTAAGTCTTAACATTGCAAGTCAAAGTCAAGTCATTCTGTTGTAAGGGTCAAGTCAAGTCAAGTCAAGTCATACTCTTTGTCAAGTCAAGTCAAGTTGCAACTTAGTCATCAAGTCATACCAAGTCGCACACAGATTTGTTTGACACATTTTTTAACTCAGGGACTTTTATTACTTATTTAGACACAGAGGGCTGATGATGGGTTACAAAAATAAATAAATTAACTTGTGTGTAATAAAATATCGTTAAGAAGCTCTTTAAATGCTCTAAAATAAAAATAAATTAAATGAACAAGTAAACAAGAATTAATAAAACTTTTCCCATCTTGTGCTAGCCCTACATATAGTTGTTTTGCTGTGATGTCCCCTATGAAAGTGTAAACTAAACAAAAACATTCAACATTTCAATTAAATCCAATTAGGCTAACGTGAACACGCTTAAAAAAAAACTAAGAACATTACAGTGAATTGCATTAGCAAAAAATCTAACTGGACAAAACTTTATCGGTCATTTGTGAGCGATGGGGTCGCATTATCACTCCCCCATGGCTGAATACATGTTCAACTGGTGCACTAGATGCTGGAATTGCCATAAGCCTGGTAGTCACCTTAAATAAAGAGGGCAATGCATTCCTATTTATAGACCAAAACTTAAGAGCATTCTGTCCATCGCAAATGTCAAGGTAGTGGTTAAGCTGGATAAGCGGACTAGAGCACGAATTGGTTTTCTGTTTTTTGCGGTAACCTGTGAAAAGCCCAGATTGATGCCCTGCCTCTGGCTCTCCAACTTGGACTTCAGGGTTACTGGTGGAAGCTGGAGATGGCGTGGTGTTGTGTGCCTCTTCGATAATCAGGTCTGAAAAACACAGAACATTCATTGCTAAATGTTGAAGATATGTATGGATTATAAATTATAGTTAGTTACTGAGTTACAGACATGACCTCTACACTAAAATAATGTATAGACCAATTGGTGTTATATTTCAAATTGAACAAAATTATTTAATTACAAAGCTACCTTTAATCATTGTAGACACTACCTCCTTGGTCTGATCAGGAGCCAAGACATCATGCATTAACCACATGGTGCCAAAGAAGGGGTCAAGTAATGCAGCTTTCAGGGAGAGAGGGTCTGAGAAGGGAAGGGTTGCTGCATCATGCTCACCATCTTCCATCCTTACACTGACAAAGATCCCTTTGAATCTTCTTTTAAGGGAGGCCTGTAGGCTATAAATAAAGCCACCCAAGTAGCACACATTGTCTTTTTCATTCTCTAAATGGTGATTTAATGAGAGAACACATGGAGCCACTGCACTGATTGTCACTACTTTTTCTCCCTGGGTAAGATCGGTGGCCTCTGCAAAGGGGTGTAAGATGCGGACAAGTTCTTGTAATTGGCTCCACTCTCGTGATGTGAAGATCAGTTCTTTATGGCCAACATTTGAAAGAACTACGCCCAGTCTTTGGTTTTCACATGCAAGGATTGCTTTTAACTGTCTCAGGGTGGAATTCCAGCGAGTAGTCACTGAAGCTGGGATTCCATGTTGACCGAACTCCGACTCAAAGTTCTCTTTGAAAGAAGAACTGGTGTGGAGCAATGAGCTCAATTTTGAGGACTTTGACAAACTGGCACTTGCAACTTTTGTGTCTTTAAGGCCATCCCCTATGACCAACTGCAAGGTATGAGCAAAACACTGGAGTCTGGTTTGTGATTTCAAAGTTCTATCCATCATCTCTTGCTCCTCTACAGACACATCATTCCACATCTCTGCGTCATCAAGACTATCCTCCACCTCCTCCTCTGGTCCTGGAAAGCAGACAGTGAAGGCTTTCTTCATGTTGGCCGCATTATCGCATATCACATGTGAAATCTTCTTCTTGATGTGATACTTATCACATATTTGTTGACATTTTTCACATATGTTTTCACCAGTGTGACCAGTGTGATCCTTTGAACCAGTCACATGCTAACAAGTTTGACTGTAGCTTCAGATTGTCATTTTCAATGTCGAGCCAGTGTGCTGTGACCCCTAAAAAGCCCCTCATTTTACAGTCAGACCAAATGTCAATGGTCACTGACACATTGTCTATTCTGGCAAGTTCCGCTTTTAATTTAAGCTTCCTTTGGCTCACCTGATCTTCAAGTTTTGAGGTCATTATTTACAAACAGGAGTGTATTTACTGTCCACAATAGACAAAAAGTGATGAAAGTTTTTATTGTCAATTATTGACAATGGAAGATTGCAGTTTATGATCAGGTCTGATAGTATTGAGTGCGTTATTGCTTTTTGCTGAGGATGACTACTGCTGTAGAGTGGAACAGTGCGCAGGTCAAAGAACTGCAAGATGCGAGGCTGCGTTGAGTCTATCTCAAATTTGGCCTTAAGGTACTCTTCATATCTAAAAGAAAAGAAAAGCACCTATTACTTTATGTAATAGACACATGTTCTTGACCACTATTTCGGCGGGCGTGAACGTTACTGTCAAATAACTTGTGTAATGCAATTTTCGTTTCAACTCTGATTCTGATGAATGTGGACCTCAAGTTTACATTATTATATCGCTAACTGTTTGATTTAAGTTGGAAGTAGATAGATACCACAGAAAACCTCGTGCTTGAAAACTAGCAAAACATTTGCGTTGCCCCAGTGACCAACCACTACTTACTTCTCGCTGTGCAACTTGAAGTGACGAATGAAATTTGAAGTTGTGGCCGATGAATCACTTATCTTGGCACTGCAGATATTACACACAGCCGTTCTTTTCTTGGCCATGTACACGTAATCTCTAAACCCAAACTTTATTATCCTCGGGGCTGGGGCTGTTGTTGTTGTTGCGGTGTTCATGTTGTCTTGTCTGCGGAGGGATCTGCTGAGGGATCTAGCGTCTAGCGGTTTATGCATGCGGAAGAGTAGCTTGGGTTCGCCGACTTATTACAAAATATATAGTTCATTCTTAAATATATAAAAAAATCACAATAATTGCAAAAAATTATTTTCCACAAGTCATTTCAAGTAAATAGGCACAAGTCCGAGTCAAGTCTAAAGTCACAACGAGCAAGTCTAAAGTCAAGTCGAGTCTTTTCAGAGATCTAGTCAAGTAAGTCTCAAGTCCAGAAAATTGTGAGTCATATTACTTGAGTCTCCCACCTCTGGGAATGATTATAAGAAGTGGATGTGGTTAGTCTCTGCCACATCTGTACTAATATTGAAAATGTAGGTGTTAACTACTGGTGCTGAGTTCTCCAGTATACATATATATAAAATATAAACTATAAATTATAATTATATAATTATTGGTGTAATGTTTTTAATTGTAAAATACAGCCCCAATTCCAAAACAGTTAAATGCAAATAAAATCAGAATGCAATGATTTGAAAATGTCATAAACACATATTTTATTCATAATAAAACAATGTTTGAACTAAGAAAATTTATAATTTGAAAGAAAAATAGGATCATTTTGAATTTGAGGAACAAAAAAAAGATGTCCAGGTTCTGTTGCAGTTCAATGGAATGCACATCATAAAGCAAAAAATACAACAAAGGACACCCACAACTGTTGAGCAGCTAGAATCCTGCACAAGACTTCAGCGAATGGTCTCTTTAGTTCCCAGATGTATATGGACAGAAGGTGTTTCCACAGCGCTTCTGAGTTTACTGGGTGGTGCGTCAGTAATAATGGTCCGCAGGGAAACACAGTGCTCAGTGTGTAGTTAAATGAACTAAACGATTTTTTGTTTTCTAATTACGTTAGTTACTTTAAGAATTGAACCATCTCACACACACACACACACACACACACACACACACACACACACACACACACACACACACACATATATATATATATATATATATATATATATATATATATATATATATATATATATATATATATATATAATTAATATTTTTATTAATATTATTAAAGCAGCTATTATTACACAACATTGAATATGCCCTTGCATCATTTGTCTTTTGTCTTACACACACACACACACACACACACACACACACAAACACACAAACACGCACAGAAGCTTGAAGAAACTGCCCAGACAGGTTGCATGCTCTGAGCGTCAGTTTCACAAATCAGTTCATTCCACCTGTGCGCACCGGTAAAAAAGGAAAAGACGGACTCTGCTCTTTCATTCTAACGGATTTCAGAGCGTTAGAAGAAGCAGGATTAAGCTTTTACACCTGAAACTTGGTGTCTACTCTAATTTTCTTTATTTCTTCTCCTGTTTTGGTTGCTGCTCACATGGAGACTGCATTCTGCTAGAATTGACCTGCAACATGCTCTGTTTCTCACAGCTGCTTCTACATACAATAACCAGCAACCAGTTTTGAACAACAAGGTAAAGAAGGACATACTACAATTAAAGAGAATTAAATGTGTAGTTTAGGGATTTGAATTTGTAAAGAATATTGGAAAGAGTTGAAGTTCTATCTAGTGTGTGTGTCTGTGTTTGTGTGTTTGTGTGTGTGTGTTTATATAAAATAACAATTATAATATAGTTAGTAAAATAACAGCAAAATTGTGTATAGGGATACCTCAAGGCTCATTATAATTATTATATGTTTCTCATAAATATAAGGATAATTATAAAGATTATATAAAAATAAAGAAGAATTATGTAGAAATAAAAGACACAAACTTTTCCTTGAATGATTCACCTGGAAATGTGACCATATCATATACCTTTCGTATAAATACCTTAAAGGACATTATTTAATGTTTCATGACCAGTAATAGCCATCAAAGGGGCCATGCAGTAAAAGGATGTAGTTCAGTGTTTTTTGTACAGAAATAAAAAGATCGCAAATATAATTTATGCGTGAGTCAGAAGTGATGGTGGTGAGCGCAAAAACTCCATGAGATGGTATAAGGAAGAAACCAATGAAAGGAACCAGACTTAAAAGGGAACCTCATCCCTATTTGGGTGACCCAGAATGACCATTCATTAAAGTTCCATCATCGTTTAGGTTATGAACTGTTCAGTCATGGAGACTTGAATGCAAATGTTCATGGCAGCTGTAGTCCCCGAGCCATTGTAGAGAACTTTTTAGATTAATTACAACCTAAATCCAGCTTCGAGGTACCTGAGTTTAAACCTCCACAGTAACATCATGGATCTTCAGGCTGTTCATGTGGAGAAGATCCTCAGCTGCAGTACAGAGTAGTATTTAATTGAAAAGAACTCCATCCAGAAGTGGGGCGTCAGGATGAATCGAAGAGGTTCAGAAAGAAGAAAGAAACAGGATCACTTGTACCTCATGTAGTGTACAGTGTGTACAAGAGACTCAGACAAGACTAGCTATGGCTGCATGTTTAAAAGAGAGAGCCAGAAGATAACACAGACATGATGGACATGACCATCACAGCAGTATATAAGAAAACAGAAGAAAATGTGAGAGGTGCTTGATGGTGCAGAAACCTGTGCGCTCTGTTCTTAGTGTGAACTATTAGACGCGTTCCTTCTGAGCATTTCATTGCCTGGGGTTGCCGGTTTTTCAAGGGGGCGGGGCCAGTGATGTCAACACATTACACAGCTTTAATCTGACCTCGCTGAACCTTGAATTGTTTCATTCCTCTATTTCCTCAGCCTTCTTCCAATAAACAAAACATCACGATTTTTGTCCATTTATAGTACCATTTAAATTTTCAATGAAAAAACAGTTTCTATATATTAGTTCCTTCTAGGAGAAGGGGTAGACTTTTGATCAGAAGGTTGTGAGTTTAAATCCCAGCACCAATAACCTGCCACTGCTAGGCCCTTGAGCAAGACCCTTAAACCCTCAACTGCTTAGTTGTATGAATGAGATAATCGTAGGGTGCTCTGGATAAGATAAGATAAGATAAACCTTTATTCGTCCCACAGTGGGAAATGTCTAAAGAAAGGGCCAAATGTCAAACGTGTTATAGCAGCTATAAACTTAAAAACTCTTATTGACTTATAAATACATCGTTCCAAAGATCTCCTTCCTGATGTCTTGAATCGTTTTCTTACATTGTACACGACAGAAACAGTTAAAATTGCATAAGTAATACTTCTACTAATAATATATTATTATAATTTAAAAACTGATATATTTTGTGCTATATAGGTCATTACTCAATGCCTTTAGATTTGAGAAATCATCAGCACTGTGGTTGTATAATGCAGTGTGGTATTTTTATCTCTGACACTAAAGAAGTTTTCAGTATTTGTTCAAACTTTGGTTCAGTTTTGTAAAAACAAATCAAGAATTTTTATACACTATATTACAATTAGCATGCTGGCTAATTGCTAAGTTTTGTAGACAGGTTTTTACTTGTCACAAATACTCTAGAGCAGTGATCCCCATCCCCCTGGCCACAGACCGGCACTGGTTCATGGGTCAATTGTTACCGGGCCACACAGAAAGAACATATAACTTACATTATTTCTCTCCGCCACATCTGTCTATGATTCACTCTTGATGCATGTCATGATGCCTCGGTCACATGTCTTACCTCCATCCACTACCTTCTTAAAGGGGCTCCGGCCGCTAACACATAATACATTACTGCTTAATTCAAACGCCCCGAACGAGCAAAATAAACAAACAACAACACAGTGGATTCACGTTTATTATTATATTTAGAAAATACCAGTTTTTATGGTCGTATCATTTTATTTTGTTGTATTTATCCGCCACACCTTAAAGGCAGGTCCGTGAAAATATTGTCCGGTTTGTTGCACAAAAACGGTTGAGGACCACTGATCTGCAGCACACATTGACATCTAATACCTGGGGTCAGAGCACAGGGGTAGCCATGATACAACACCCCTGGAGCTAAAATGGTTAAAGGTGCTGGGACTAAAACCCCTAATCTTTTGCTCAGTAATCCAGAGGCTTAACAATGAAGCCAATACCCTGTTTTAGCCTAGTTTCAGTTTGTTTGTTTGTGAACTTGGAAAGTTCGTTTTTTAAAATGTTTTATGGTAGCTGGGTAACATACAGTAGGTATTAAGTTTTGGGTTAGCTTGTTAAATCAAATAGCTAGTCATTTTTTATTTAGCCGGCTATATTGTTGATTATACAGCCTAGTCCAAGGGTCTTAATTCTTTTAATTTTCAACTGAGCTAAATGAAAAGTATAGAAAGTAAAGCAACTTACTTTTGAGTAAGTTGTATAAGGTGTTTGTGCAAACATTTTCTTATTTCCAATACATTTTTCTGCCTAAGGAACAATTACTCAATACTTCATTAATTACAGACTCTCATATAAGCATTTCAAATATTTCTCTTATTTGAGTATTTAATTGGGCTTATTCAATCTCTTATTCAATATGAAACCATTTTATTTTTTTTACATAAAAAAAACAAAAAACAAAAAACATCTGAATGCTTGTTCCTGTGTTTCTAAAGCTTTAACACCTCAGATCCAACTCAGCGGTCTTCCTCTCACTGATGGCTGGATTCTTCCAGCAATTACGACTCCTTCTTTGGAAAAATGGCCTGGGAGTCATCAGGCAGCCGGTGAGTTCAGTACAGTTTATATATGTCACATATTTCAGCAATATGAGTATTATTTTAGTAGACACTTTTAATAGGAGTGAACATCTCATGCCTCATCTCATCTCAAGTCTCCATTTTCTGGTATAATAACAAAATAAATATAAGATTTGTGAAGATTCATTTAGCCACAATGGTGTTAGTGAAGTCAGGTACTTATGCAGGTGAAGTGAGACAGCCTAGGGGTGCAGTCAGTGTTCATCATGTTCAGTAGGATGGATGTCTATAGCAGGAGATCTTCCACTTTAACTCATGGAAAGCATATCCTTATAAAGCTGTTTTTGTGGACAGGGGCATTAAACAGATTTGGGTCTCCTAGTTCAGGTAAAGGGTCAATTTCAATGTCACATCCAGAGACGTCCTGTACAATTGTGTGGCTGCAACTTTGAGGGAACAGTTTGGGGAAGAACCAGATATGGGTGGAAAATTCAGGTGTCCCAGTATGTTGTCAAAATGTTTTTATTTACGACTGTTCAACATGTAAAAAGTAATAGAACAAATACATATATAAATATGATAAAACTATAATAAAAGGGTTAGGGTTCACAGAGGATTTTATTATGGAGGAGTGGAAGAGGATCCCAGCAGCAACCTGTGCAGCTCTGGTGAATTCCATGCCCAGGAGGATTGAGGCAGTGTTACATAACGATGTTGCTCACACTAAATATTCACACTTTGGACACAGTTTTGACATGTTCACACTGGGTGTACTCATTTTTGTTGCCATTTATTTAGACAATAATGGCTGTATGTTGGTATTTTTTTTTACAGTAAATCTGTACTGCTGTACAAACTGCACACTGACTTCTCTAAAATATATCCAGGTTTCATTTCTATAGTTTTGTCCCTTGAGAAGAAATACTACAATAGTTGCTGAAATGTGAGGCGTGCACTCAGTTTTGTGAGATACTGTAGATATTGACTGTAGTCCAGATTTAAGAATGTGTGGTTTTGGTTCTCAGGGCTGGTCTCTGGTTCTCCTCATCTGGCCTGTAGTCATCTTCATCATCCTAGCAATCACCCGCTCACAATTTCCTCCAGTACTCAAAGACACATGTAAGTCGACAGCTCATTTCATTCCATTCCATTTCATTTTATTTCATTTCACAATCTATGACATCACATCCTGTGTATGAGAATAAGTATGAAGTTTGTGCTGGTTTGAAAACAACTCACGTAGGATTCAAATTAAGATCTTTGCTGGTTCTTCTGAAATGAAGAACTAAAGAACTTATTAACGTATAGCTTATAAAGAAGCTCCATAGAGGTTATATAAAGTCATATAAGAGTGTAGATCCTGATCCTGCCAATTTTACACTCAGGATTCACAATATGTTTCTGAGGTTCGAAGTTCTCCAAAGATTTCGGTTCCTCTTTTGTTTATAATGGATGTTTTAAGAATATTCTTTTATTTTTATAAACACTCCAGCTTCTAGGACAGTTTCCCTTGGGGCAGTGTTGACACCATTTTCCACAGTGTTTGTTTATAGATAACTCTAAACATTGTGTGAAGAAAACTTCTAGCACCAGAAAGGTTCTTTGGTGTGTTCAGCTTGGGGAAGTTGTTCTTCTTGTGTAGAGCCCTGGTAAAATTACGCAAATATTAAACCCTTCACACTATATAAGACACACCAAGTGATTTACATAGTTTGAGGTTCTTTGCTTGCAACATGCAAAGGACCCACTGTGATAGAGAAACCATATTTTGTGTGCTCAAGATTAGATTTTTATCTGGGTTCTACCAGGAACCCTTGTTAATCAGGAACCCCCTCTGTAGTCTGATTCTGTATGGAAAATGTAAAGGTTGAACCACCACATGAACACAGTGCAGTTTCAGGTTTCATTCTTCCAGAACAGGGTTCTACTTGGAACTGACTCTGATAAAGTAACCCTCCATTGGATGGTTCTAGAGTAGTGTTCTGCTTGTAAGGGGCAGGTATGTCCTAGAGATTTTAATTTGGATGGGTTCTCTATAGAAACTGTAAAGATGACTACATAGTGCAGACTTTCTCAATTTGTTCTTTTCTAAATGGGTTCTATTTGAGGTTCTCTGTTGGATGGTTCAACATTAGGGACAATGATGTGCTCAAGATTTGAATTGGTATCTTTTATTAAGTTATATATTTTATTTTTTATTCTTATTTTTAATCGTTAAGGTTATTTGCATAGTTAGAGATTCTACCTGGACCTACCTTTTTATTAAGGAACCCTCTCTGTGGTCTGGTCCTGTACAGAACCCATAGGAGTTCCACCACATGAATACAGCTTTTTCCTACAGGTTCATTCCTTCCTACATAGTTTCTTCTTGAAGCTATCTGTTGTAGGGTTTTATGGTTATTTGCATACACATGGAACCCTTTCTCATAAAGAACCCTCTTTGGTCTGGTTCTGTATAAAAACTTCAAAGGTTCCACCACATGAATCCATAGTGCAGTTTTATCAAATTGTTTTCTTTCCTAAATAAGTTCTTCTTGGAGCTCTCTGTAGTAAGGTTCTACATTAAGGTTCTTCCTGTATCTTTATTAAATAATATCATTTTTTAAATGTTAACGGGATTTGCAAGTTCTCTGTTGTAAGGTTTTCCATGTATAGGACAACTATATGCTCTAGATTTCATTTTGTATGGGTTCTACCTAGAACCCTTTCTAATAATGAACCCTCTCTGTGGTCTGGTTCTATTTAGAAATAAAAGGGTTCCATTAGGTAAATATGTTGTGCAGTTCCTTCCTAAATGGGTTCTATGTGGAACTCTTTGTGATAAAGGTTGAATAGTTCTGCATTAGGGTTCTCCCTGTGAAGGAAAAGTACATGCTCTAGAAGGTTCTTTGCTTTTTAACTGGGTTCTCATTGTGCTCATAATGCTGTGTAACCAGGCAGTGCTTTTGTTGTACTGTTAATTTTGTTGTACTGAAAATTCCAAATGTTTATTTTTAACCTCAGTGCAAATTTTCGTAGGAACCCTTTTCTGTTAAGGAACTCCAAAGTGTTGTATGGAGTCTAAGAAGAAAAGGAAGACGTCTGAAGATGACTAGGCAACCTTATTTTTAGAACGTTTTTTTTCTGTACACAACCCTGGTACACACCAGGCTACTTCCCGTTTCACTCTTTTATAAAAGCATTATGTTTTTTTCCCCTGCATTGAACCAGTACAATAGGAGGTGGATGCAGGTGGATGGAGCTGTAACGCGATGCCAAAGCTCTTTTTATAATCGCAAGAACCTTCCATAGACTTTCTGTGTCTAATTCTGTGTCTGCATTTATATTTCTATATTTATAAAAAATGAAGTCCCACATATTATCCAGACCCTAAATCCCAGATATGACATGAGGAAATTAGAAATGTGCTGATATGATGATGGTTTGTGGTTTTGTTCTGCTTGGCAGTGTGTCATAGTGGCGTTTTTTCCCGGCATGTATTGTTTACAGTGACACAGTAAAAGGCGTGAAAAAACCCGATGGTGTTTCGCATGAAAAGCTGGCTGCAACGGGATCCCGCTTCAAACCTGAACTCCACTGGGGTGTTATTCTTATACACAGCGTTGTTGCCTTGTGATTGGCCTCCGCTGGGAGCCGGTGTGCTTTCTGTGGTCTCTTTCTTCCTTTTGTGTGACTCTTGTCTACATAGATACGTGACGTCCAGGGAATAGGGATAAAGATCATTAAAAGAAGGACGGGTTGTTAACAGGCGGCCGATTGACGAGCATACACCTTATCACACCTTTTCAGGGTTTTATTGGAAGGTGGGATAAATTATATTATTTTTGTCTGGTTTTATTTATCCAAATAAAATCTGATTTTTTCACATTTTTTCACCTTAATGTGAAAAACATATAGATTTTTTTGTCTCAGGAGAGACACTTTGGTGAGTCACACAGGACATATCTGCTGGTTTTGATCCTATGCTTGGATTACCGTCTGTGCTTTCCACGTGATCTGTCCATACGGGTTTCCTCCCACGTCTTAAAAAAAAAAATTCCAGCTTGTGGATTGACCACACTTCAATTACCTCCATGCAACTGTGCATGTGTAAATATATGTGTGTGTGTGTGTGTGTGTGTGTGTGCACTAAAATGGCCTGGAGCATTCCTACCTTATATCTTCTGTGATCCTAAACAGGAACTTGAAGACAATAATAAAAAATCTGATCCAAGAAATCCGCTCCTAGATCGGACGCATATCCAAAACTATGATGAAGTGATTGTGAATGTAAACGAGGTGTAAAGAGCAGCTGAAAATCATAATCGAGTAAAAGTATAGATGCAAAAACTTAAGTTAAAGTCACCAATTCCAATAAGACTTGGAAAAGTCATGGTTTAAGATGCACCAGTCTTCGACATGGAGACACGTGTTAGTGAAAAGCCAAAAACAGTTGATTTATAAGGATTTATTTCATAAAATACAAATCAAATTGTCCACCTCAACACAGCGTTAACCAACAACACAACAGCCTCTTCAATACGCCAGAAGAAAACAGACAAAGTATTGAAGCAGTCTTTCAAAAAGGGATCTACAAATAAATAAAATTGCACAATCACAAAGTAGAAGAACTGTTAGTATTTAATGGACAAATAAAATTATAATCTTTTGAGATAAAGTCAAACCAGATATTCAGTTCTGACTGTGATTTGATGCAACACTCGATTTTAGAGAGGAACAATGATTTTCAACAAAAGCTGCTTCTCAAAGTGTTTGGAATGAACTCAAGCTCTTTCTGGACTTAAAATGAGGCCAGCGGTGCTAAAAAGTCGCTCACAGGCAGCAGATACGGGTGGAGGAGTGTTGACATCTTCAACAGAGGTGCAGAATGTATTTGGTGACGCTCATCGTCTATAAAAATATAGTGGCGTAAACATCTACTGAAGAACATCTACTGAATCATTAATGTAGTTGAATCGAGAGTAAAAGTTGTTTATATCTTCGATACTCTAATAGTAAAACTAGAAAGTAGACAAAAAATTAGATTAACAAAGTACATTTACTCAAATACTTAACCACTGCCAGATCGATTATTAGAGTTTAACTTTATAGGGACAAATGATTTATTTGCTATTTAGGAGAAAGGAATCGATTCTTATTGAACCCAATAACACTTTCATTCTGATCTTCAGCAGCAGATAAGAAGTATTTAGTTGGACATGACAGATAGACAGATCTGATCTAAACTGCACATAGAGTACTGTAGACTTTATGGGTGTGGACTACAGTATGCTATGATGAAATGTTCAGAAATGCATGGCTACTCATGGAAAATGCAACAGCAGATATCTCGCTGTATGAAACACGTTTTGTTTTTGCGTATATCTTTTTTTAGATTGACAGGAGGAATTTGAGTGGAACCTGTTTGCTTTTCAGCAGCTTGATCTCATTATTTTAATTGAGACATTAGAGCTGAAGTAGAGGTTTGGTTTGGCTAGGAAATCTAGCAATTTTAAAGCTCCGCCCACTTCATGTTTAATATTTATTTGCACACACACACACACACACACACACACACACACACAAGCTTATATATATATATATATATATATATATATATATATATATATATATATATATATATATATATATATATATATATATATTTTCCGGACTATAAGCCGCTACTTTTTTCCCACGCTTGGAACCCCGCGGCTTGAACAATGAAGCGGCTAATTTATGGATTTCTCCTGGTTTTTTCCAGTTTTACAATCTTCAAGCCAAAAAACTGAGCCCCATAACATTAGACTAATGAAATTGCCAAATGGGTTCAGGTGAACCAATGAAACTCTTTATATTAAATCAGACGTGCTCCCACTGAATCGGGCCGCACCACATCATAAATATGGTTCTTTCTCTGCTGTAAGCCACGGCATGGTAAGTAGCTAAGCGCTTGGGGTGTGCTGTTGTCACTTGTACCACTCCTACACAGTAATCCCACCCTTAACATAGGAATATCCTCATTGGAATCCAGCCTGATGGCATTCCTGACTTTCTGCTGTCATGCTGGTTTTTTTGAATGATTATCATGTTTGCTGAAAGTGGAGTGAAAACATATACAGAAATATACTTGACAAATATATTATAAACATTTTGATGGCTTCACCATTCAGATTTTTAGACTTTGTCTTCTGTTCTAGCCCCAATTCTACACAGAGTATATTATTAATCATTTCTTTCAGGTCGGCTTTCATTTCATTGTTACTAAAGAAAGCTAAAGAGCCACTGCTTCACAATAGTTACAGTCATATTTCTTTGTTAAATGTGAATTTAAACATCCTAATAATAAAAACCCTCTCTTCGAATTCTGACAATGCCGACGTTATATTCTCCCTCAATGCTGAGAAGACATTCGATAGGGCTGAATGAGGGTATTTGTATTCAGCTCAAATTTTATAGCATGGATTTGGATATGATACTTTTCCCCTGTTGCATCTGTGCACACCAATGCAACACATTCTAAAAGCTTACCCCTGCGCTGACGTACACGCCAAGGTTGACCCCTCTCGCGCCTACTTTGCTTTGGCAATAAAACCATTGGCTACGGATTGAGGAAAGGTTTGAAGGCATTATTTGGTTTGAAACAGCTTAGAAACTGTCCCTCTATGCAGATGGCCTTCTTTTATATATAACCAACCCCACTTCATTGTTACCGCCAATCCTCCAAATTATTGGTTTGGCAGATTTTCTGGTTACGAATGAAATCTTTGAACGAGCAAACTGTTTTCAGTCAATATAGTGGCTGAGACTGTCTAAATATCCCTTTCCATTTAAGTGGGTTCAGTAAGTATTTAGCTATTTAGGTGTACTAATTGGCTGTATAAATTTGGGTAAAAGGGCAATTCTGCCCAAATTCTTATATCTCTTCCAGCATATAATCATTTATATAAACAAGTCTTTTTTCTCACTTTGAATCAGACAACTAGCTCTTTTTTGTGGGGCAGCAAATATATACGGATAAGAAGAAATTGAACTTGAACTTCCAAAGTCAAAAATGGGCCCTGCCTTACCAACCGTTCAACTGGGCCTGCAATATCAACAAGCTTTTGTATTAGACTAACACCTCTAGAGCTCCTGAATATCATATCTGTGCCCAAATAGAATTATCATCCTCAAAATTTTCACTTTATTCAATGATTTGCTCTCAGCTTCTAATAAATAGTAAAAAAATGTCTCCAACAGTTTAGTGGTGTCCAATACTCAATTAATTTTACTGCAACTGATCTTTTCTACCATCATGTATTGATTCAGTTTTTCGTGACTGGACTTATAGGGCAGTGGTTCTCAAAATTTTAAACAGGATACCCCGAAACCTCCTCAAACTTACAATTTTACTTAAATATTTTAGATTGTATCAAAAACAAATTGATTTGTACAATGGGAGAACATCAATTATATATATATATATATATATATATATATATATATATATATATATATATATATATATATATATATATATATATATATTCTTATTATGTTAAATATATTTATACATTTTTTTAAATTCTACATTAAATAAAATACTTCAACGGAGGTTTTGGTGATGTTTCAGAGTAGTGTGCTGCATTTTTTTCAGACATTTTGTACAAAATCAGTTTTCTCAGTTTCCTAATGTTCCTCCTGACTCAAAAATTGACACAATTTATTCTCTTAGCCAAGATAGATTGAATCTTTAAATTCTGACCCCTCTGATTCACTCAAGAATACCTGGGAACAAGATCTTAGGACCACTATAAGTGAAATAGAGTGGGATTATACACTTAATTTAGCACACTCCTCCTCTATATGCGCCCGACACAGTTTGTTGCAAGGCAAAATTCTTCTCAGAGCATGTTACACTAATGCCAGATTAGCTAAAATATACCCCGATAGAAGTAACACTTGCAATAAATGCTGACCATTTCCACAAATCACACTCACATGTTTTGGTCTTGTCCAAGATTGACAGAGTTTTGGTCTAATATATTTAATACTTTTAAGAAAAAACTAATATCATCCACTCTAAAGCCTTTTCCAGCTCTGTTCGGAATTCCTTTTAAGCCAAATTTTCCTTCAACAACAAAAATGCTGTTGGCTAGGAGTCTTATTCTCATTAAGAGGAAACATGCCTCCCCTCCTTCATAAGAAAGATGGATCAAATGTTTAAATGTGGAAAAAAAACCATACAAACAACCGACAAAACAACTAAACAATGATTGATGCAACAGGTTTCATAAAGTTGGCACAGGACCATGTTTACCACTGTGTAGCATCACGTTTTTTGTCTTTATACTTCTGGAAACTGAGGAGCCCAGTTGCTAAAGTTTTGAAAAAGGAATGTTGCCCCATATGAGTCAGATACAGGATTCTAGCTGCTCAACAGTTCTGGGTGTCCTTTGTTGTGTATGTTGTTTCATGATGTGCCAAAGCACCAGACTCTTTCACTACAAAGTCATGCTATTGTAATAGATGCAGTATGCAGTTTGTCTTGCTCAGATATGATTGGATTAGTTTCAAGGTTAATGTCATTGCACAAGTTACGGAACAAGGCAACGAAATGCAGATAGCATCTAAACAGAAGTGCATTAGTAGCAGTGAAAAATATCTACAATATGTACAGGTTGGTAAGGCAATGATATATGATACATATTAATAATGACAGATGAATAAACAAAACCTTACCTGAAAAAGACTTTTTCTCGAGGGAAGCATTTGTTTGCTCTAAGAAAAGTATAATGTACATATAAAGGACAGCTGGAGGACCAATTTGCAACTTATTAGGTCAACTGACAACATGATTGGGTATAAAAAAGAGCCTCTCTGAGTGGCAGTGTCTCTCAGAAGTCAAGATGGGCAGAGGATCACCAATTCCCCCAATGCTGTGGCAAAAAATAGTGGAGCAAAATCAGAAAAGATTGCACAGAGTTTGAAGCTATCATCATCTACAGTGCATAATATCATCCAAAGATTCAGAAAATACCATACTGGATGCCCGTGATCTTCGGATCCTTAGACGGCACTGCATCACATACAGGAATGCTACTGTGGGCTCAGGAATACTTCCAGAAAACATTGTCGGTGAACACAATCCACCGTGCCATTTGCCGTTGCCGGCTAAAACTCTATAGGTAAAAAAAAGCCATATCTAAACATGATCCAGAAGCTCAGGTGTTTTCTCTGGGCCAAGGCTCATTTAAAATGGACTGTGGCAAAGTGGAAAACTGTTCTGTGATCAGATGAATAAAAATTTGAAGTTCTTTTTGGAAAACTGGGACGCCATGTCATCCGGACTAAAGAGGATCAGGACAACCCAAGTTGTTATCAGCGCTCAGTTCAGAAGCCTGCATCTCTGATGGTATGGGGTTAAATGAATGTGTGTGGCATGGGCAGCTTACACATCTGGAAAGGCACCATCAATGCTGAGAGGTATATCCAAGTTCTAGAACAACATATGCTCCCATCCAGACGTCTCTTTCAGGGAAGACCTTGCATTTTCCAACATGACAGTGCCAGACCATATACTGCATCAATTACAGCATCATGGCTGCGTAGAAGAAGGATCTGGGTACTGAAATGGCCAGCCTGCAGTTCAGATCTTTTACCCATAGAAAACATTTGGCACATCATAAAGAGGAAGATGCGACAAAAAAGACCTGAGACAGTTGAGCAACTAGAAGCCTGTATTAGACAAGAATGGGACAACATTCATTGAATGTTAAAACTTGAGCAACTTGTCTCCTCAGTCCACCAGACGTTTGCAGACTGTTAAAAAAAGAAGAGGGGATGCCACACAGTGGTAAACATGGCCTTGTCCCAACTTTTTTGAGATGTGTTGATGCCATGAAATTTTAAATCAACTTATTTTTCCCTTAAAATGATACACTTTCTCAGTTTAAACATTTGATATGTCATCTATGTTGTATTCTGAATAAAATATTGAAATTTGAAACTTCCACATCATTGCATTTTGTTTTTATTCACAATTTCTACAGTGTCCCAACTTTTTTGGAATCGGGTTTGTAAATATTTAACCTGTGTTTGTGGATGACATGGCGAATTTTGTTCACAGACAATCATTTCTGGATGTGTTAATCATATTTCCATTACAGAACAATGACTGTTTTAATGATGTGCTGCCTGACGGGCCCAAAGATCACAAGCATCCAATACTGATTTTTTTGCTCTTGTCCCTTGTGCACTGAGAATTTCATAGATTCTTTGAAACTTTGGATTATATTATGTACTGTAAATGATGATATATTCAAGTTTTCTTTTTGCATTTTTATTTTGAAGAACATTATTCTGAAACTTTTCCACAATTTGTAAACACTTTCACATATTGGTGAGTCTCTGCCCATTTTTACTTCTGATCCACTTTACATCTCTACGATACACTATTTATACCCATTCATTTTACTGACCTGTTGTCAATTAAACTCATTAGTTAAAAATGTTTCTCCAACTGTTTTATTTTATAACTCTTACTATTTCCAGACTTTTGTTGTTTTGTCCCAACATTTTTGAGACGTGTTTCAGCAATCAAATTCAAAATTTAAAAAGTTTAAACATTTGATATGTTTTCCATGTTCTATTTTGATATATGAGATTTGTAAATCATTCGATTCTGTTTTTATTAACAGCCCCAACTAATGGAATTGTGGTTGCAACATGATACTAAGGGAAACCTATGAGCATTGACATTTAGTTGTGATGTCTATTTATGGCATAGAACATATAGATGGATTTTCCACAACAATGACTCTCACTTGTTCTTTCCTACATTGGAAGTTGTTTTTTTTCCAGTTTGAGTAGAGTACAGTGGATTGCAGTGTAACATAGTCTACACATGTAATTATATAATGTTGTGCATGCATGATGCAGAAATATTCACACTAAGTGGCCCTCTTTTCTTTTCATCTTGATTTCAGGCTATGTGGCCCCGAGGAACCTCCCAAGCGCAGGGTTCTTCCCTTTCTTACAGACTCTCATGTGTAACACTGACAGCACCTGCTCCAATAAATCCTACCTCCAGGACTCCAAAAGTCTTCGGCAACGCAGGGACTTAAGATCACAGAGGTATGAGATTATCAAGAGGTTGTGGTTTCTTTCTTCAATCCCAGAATTAATAAAGTTTAATAAAATATGGGATAAACAATAAAATTGTTTAATTCAATATTAGGTTATGTTATTTCAATTAGTGCAGTAGCCTGTAATGATGGCTACAACAACCAGAAATAAATCTGTGTTATAAGTACATAAATCAAAGTTAAAAGTCTACATCTCAATTAATCAACAAAAAAGACTAACCAACCAAGCAACATATAAACCAACTAGCCAAGCAATCAACAAACCAACTAACCAACAACAAATCGACTAACCAAACAATAAACAAACCAATATTCTAACCAACCAGGCACTCACTGAAACAATTAATCAAGCAATCAACAACGGCATTTAACAAACAATCAACTAACACACTAACCAACAAGCCAACTAACAAGCAAAAAACAAAACAAAAAAAATGACTAAGCAATCAACCAAACAATAAAAGAACCATTTTACCAACCAGTCAACAAACCACTAACTAACCAAACAACCTCCAACCAACCAACCAACCAACCAACTAATCACCTCCAACCAACCTCCAACCAACCAACTAACCACCTCCAACCAACCTCCAACCAACCAGCCATGGTTGGCTTTCCATAATTGTTTTCATTGTATTTACAACTAAAACATAAAACTAAGCTTAACATATTATGTTTACATTATTCTGTGATAGTTGATGCTCCTCTGTCCAGTTAGGCAGTAATTCTGGAGGAGGTAGTCATTTCATTTACTTCAGTTATAAAAGAAAAACAACGATGGACCTCGAAATTATTTTTAGAATTATCTTCAAATTTAAGGCATGTCACTCAGCTAAGGCTTCTTCAAGACAATGATGTGTTGAAAACTAATGTTCCTCGTGTTCTTTTTACTTATCTGTTGTTGTTTTGCCTTTATCGGTCGAAAACCGCAGAACTATGAAGACTCAGTGACGCTCACAGAAAACAGGACGACACACCCTTGTGCCTTTTGTTCATTTGAAGATAATGAACTCTGTGCACTTGTTTCCCTGATGAAACCTATGGCATACTGCATAATCTATTGTCTATTGAGATTTTTTGTTTAATAGCCTGAACCTGCTTTTTTTTTATTGTCCTTTCATAATAACAAGCCACTGGCACTTAAAATAACACAATCTCACATTTGAAAAAAAGTCATGGTGTCAAATCAGTGTCAAAAATCTAATGTGAGAACAAGCTGTCTCTGACGGGCTGAAATAACTCTCACGCGAGACAAGGAGAAAGATAATTGCCTGAGGAAGGAAAACTTGTCTCAAGATCATGAACCAGATATTTATTTTTATTTATAAAACAATGAAAGGATCACATTCCCCACACAGGATTTTTTGCATGCCAGTGCTGGGGCTTATATTGCTATTCTATTATATATATGTACACACAATATAGACAAAAGCATATATAGTTAATCCCCAAACTGTTACTACACAATTGTATAAGATGTCTCTGGATGCAGTAACATAAAATTTTGCCTTTGGCTGAATAAGGAGGCCCAAACTACCAAACATAAAAAAATAGAAAATAGAAATACACCAGCAGTTTTGAACCTTCATTGCAAAGTACTCCAAAGTGTTCCATTTAATAATACTTCAGATGAATACTAGACATATTTAGGTAAATGAGGCAAAATTATTTAAGTGTTGTGTAAAGACGCCATGACATGAGCAATCTGGAAGTAATGTGACAAAACAGGTTTTGGCACGATTTCATGAAAGAGATGAAATGTTCCCTTCACTCCAGCGTCTGAAAAAAGTTTCTAAGTGGTTTGATCATAATCACTGTCTTTCACCATAGATGCTGAATGTTATGGTACTTGTTATGCGTTGTTATGTAAACCGCACCTTGTGTAACTGACCTGTTAGATGTATGTAACACAATACGTTTTTGGGCAAATAGAAAACACAAGAAAATGTTTGCTTTTCTGAGATTGTGAAAACAAATAATATGCAAATATGACTTGCTTTGAGCGATGATGTAAAAGGAAACAAAACACGCAACTGATCGACCTTTTTTGTAATAATATATATGAATTCTTTCCAATAACTGCATCTGATCATACAACACATTCGCACCCCACATCGTCACATATCGACGCTGTGGATGTTGCGTCCGACGGCGTCCACATCTGACGCAGAGGGTACCCCCTTCGCATCGCCGACGAGAGGACGGAAACCCTTCGCCGCCGACGCAGATGGATGGGACCCCATTTGCGGGTTACGGTTAGGGTTTGGGTTAGGGTTCGGGTTAGGGTTTGGGTTTGGGTTAGGGTTACGGTCATCTTCAGGATTTTTCAAAATTTTTAAATTAATCCTATACACTTATTATGATAGATAATAAATTATTGAGTGTATAGGACAGCGATCTGCATTGAAAAGCGAAGCACACTGGCTCCCATCCATCTGCGTCGAAAAAGCGACGCGAAGGGAGGTACCGTCTCTCGTCGGCGGCGAAGGGGTACCTTCGGCGTCGGATGTCAATATGTGACGATGTGGGGTGAGAATGCGCATAAATAAGCTCCAAAACAAACAAACAAACATGGTACAAGTAAATCTAAAAGGCATTTAATGCTAATTCGGACCTATTCATGTAATAGTGCTTGGACCCCTATAATCACTGCTTGCTTCAATATAATTAGAATTTTATTCTTATGATTTTTTTTTATATTTAATAACTGGTACTGCTAATCTAAACTCAACCTGACAATCTTTCTTTCTCTCTCTCATTTTTCAGTTCTCCATTATTACCATTATTTCATCATGGTTTGCCCCATTTACCCAAACTGGAGAAGTTTGGTTTGGTCCACAGGATCATGAAGAGAGACACTTCGAACCAGACACAGATCCCTCAGCAGTGGGATACATGGCTGAGTATGTACTATCTGGTTTCTCTGCTATTCTGCATTGCTAAGTAACTAGTAATAACACATGCAGTTAGTAATGTTATACAACACTCAATTTCGGGCCATGAATTTGATAGGACAAGGGGCATTCCAAGAGTGTGTATAGCAGTTACTCTAACTACACTAGGGTGTTTTACTCTTGGTATCAATTCACTCGTCTTCAGTGCAGGCTAGCTTGGAGGCTATGAATGTAATTTTTATCTGTCTGTATGAGGCATTTTCAGTTGTGCAGTCATAAATAAAGACATCAGTCATATTTTAAAACATTTCTGTACAGCGGATTTTGATATGAACAGCAGAACAACAGCACAAAAGGCCTGTGTGTTATTACAGCAAGTTCAAAGGATACGTTTTAATGAATATAATGTAAAACTGAAAACAATAGAAATGAAATGAAGATAAAATAAAGATGATGGACTGTCTGTATGTCTAGATAAATAGATAAAGAGGTCTTTATCTATCTATCTATCTATCTATCTATCTATCTGTCTGTCTGTCTGTCTGTCTGTCTGTCTGTCTGTCTGTCTGTCTGTCTGTCGATTGATAATACGTAAATAAATACATTAATATTTTCATTTTCAATGTATTTATTTATTTATGTATTATTTAATTAATTAATTGATTTATATGTATTTATTTATTAATTAATTAGTTAGTGTATTTATTTATTTATTTATTTGTTTATATTTACATGTTTGTCCGTATATAGATAGATAGATAGATAGATAGATAGATAGATAGATAGATAGATAGATAGATAGATAGATAGATAGATAGATTGTTTTTGTGCTTTTATCTCCTTTTTTTTTGCCTACAACTAATATTACCTCTTTTGATTCGAAAGATTCCAGCGTTCAGGCCTCACAAAACCTCACTATGTCCATCTTGGATGCCATAAACAACACCTTAATGCTTGACCAGGTTAGTGATGATATATATATATATATATATATATATATATATATATATATATATATATATATATATATATATTGTATTGTCTTTTTATTGTTGACAAATGTTTGTGGACACCTGACCATAAGATTAGTATGTGCTTATTCTTGAACATATAATTCCCCTCATTCCTCTTCGTTTTTTTTTATAATAACTTCCTCTTTCTGGAAAGATGTTCCACTAGATTTGTGTGGGGATTCATTCAGCCACAAGGGTGTTAGTAAAATCAGGTACTGATGGAGGTGAGGAGGTGAGGAGGCCTGGGGTGCAGTCAGTGTTCACATTCATTCCAAAGGTTTTCAATAGGGTTGGAGCTCTATAGCAGGGGATCTTCCATATCTTCCAACCCATACATGGGTTTTCTAGTTCAAATTAAAGGAAGATTTCATGATACAGCATTCAAAAACATCTTTTACAATTGTGTGCCTTCAGCTTTTTAAAGAGAAGAACGTCTCTTGGTTACTAAAGTAACCCTAGTTCCCCGAGGGAATGAGACGCTGCGTCGTAACGTTTTGGGAACGCCCCGTTCCAGAAGGGGAACTACATATGGTCGGAAAAGCCTGGTGTCCCAATACCTTTGGCCAATTTTTGTATATTGTGGAATATTAAATAACCTGTAAATAACTGTCAGGTTTCTGTACCCAGTATGTTATTGTAGTGCTATTATAAGGTTGTGTGTGTGTGTGTGCGTGTGTGTGTGAGGTGTAATGAAAGGATGTGTGTTTTATGGTCTTAATACTAACACGAAACAAAGTTCTTTATAAAGAAACACCTGTTTCTGAGCAAAGCAAAAGCATTCTGTTCACATTGTTCTCTTAGGGAGTGTTTGCTTGTTTGCTGCTTTGATAAAATAACCTGCCTAACATCTTTCGTGTGACCTCCAGGACGTCTTGAGCTCCATCCTGTACTCCACGGACACCCTGAAAACGATATTCTGCGACATTTCCATGTCTAAACTGTCTACCAGCAATCAGCTCACCTCGGCGTTGACGCATTTCTGCACCTCCAACGACACGGCGCTGGAAGTTTCCCTCTCCTCGCTGAACCAGGTGAAATTTGGGCCGAGGAAAAGAAATCGCTATAGCACAAATCAAATGTTTAGTACATCAATATAATTCCATATAAATCAATAATAAATAACAATTTTTTTGTTTAATTCACCTTCTGTCCCAAGAATAACACATTCCTTCAGTTTGAACAATGAACCCATTCATGTTTACAGCTTACTACATTTTAAATTCATTTATAATTTCAGATTAAGGTGAATATCTGACTACATTTGTAATGTGTATATGAAGAATAAGGACAAATGCGAGCTATAGGGCTGATTGGATGATTGAAATGTATTCAGTAAATAATGTTCAAATGTATAAATGAATAGGAGTTTATTTAACCCAAAAATTACATTTATCATTAGAAAAAGTTGTGTTTTTTAAATTGAAATGTGAAAAAGAGAAAGTTTTAATCTAAAAATAGCTGTCAAATACATCTTAAGTGTAGTAAAGTAGTGATATATGATTAACAATATCAGAATGGTGCCTGATGTACATTCATTTACGTCGTACTTTACATTAGAAACGTTTAACAGAACTCCCACTCACTCAATGCTGCACCCAATCAGTGCTCTTCCCCTCCCTTTAAACCAAACACAATGCACAACAGACTTTAGTCTTTACAAATGATGCATATTGTGCAACTTAAACAAGGCTTTGAATTCTGAATGTGAGGATTATGGGTTTAAAGTATTTTCATAAGTTAGGTCAATATTTACACAGGGAAAGTTCCTGGAAATCACAAATAAATAAAAAACTTTGCTTGGTCTGAGATTATTTCCAGCAGAGCTAGGGAGAGTTGTGTCATCTACTTTCTAGACTCATCACGTTTGTCGGTGATAATCGTTTCTCTCCTTGGATGGGCTCCCAGAGATTCTTCGAATAGTTTTTAAAGAGGCACACCTGTCCCTGTGAATTAAAATGCCTTAAAACCTGTTCACCTGTATATATACACCAATATTATCTTTTATAATAATATCTTTTAAATAGTGACCTAGAAACTGGTCCGTGTACGTTGAGTTCATTCGGTTTTTGTTTTGAAAGTGAAAATGTGATAATGAAACAATGAAATAATTCTGCTTAATAACAATATTTTGCTGAAAATATGTAACATTCACCTCATTTATCCTTTCTTGCCATCTTATACTTCACGTTTTTTGGGTTTGTGGGACTGATCTCCCAGTTATATATATCTATGGAGACATAGAACAAATTCACTGTATTAATATTTACATCAGCTGAAAGTCCTCATAAATATAGAAACAGAAATGTTTGTGTTTGTATGTGTGTGTTGTTAGTTAATGGCACAGATGGTCCTCCAAGATCCAATAAAATTCATCGAGGCGATGGAAATATCTGTGGAAACGATGGACCAGCTACAGACACAATCTCCAGTCTGGGACTTCCTCCTAGGGTTGCCAGATATATTCCTGAAATCCACCAATCAGGGAAGGATCATGGTTCTAGCTGAGAAACTTAAGGGGATGAAACAGTAAGTAATTCCTTTAAACAACTGCCATTAATTAATAGATGATCACCACTGAATAGTTGTTTTTAGTTCTAAGAGGTTTTATAATATAATTGATGGTTAAGGCATACACTGTATTCAGAAATAGATATGACACCAGGAACAGTTTGTAATTGCAATTTATGAAGAGAATGAGTGGGAATGGAAGTTTAATTCTAGATATTCAGGCATCTAGACACAATAAATTACAATATGTATTTCCTCGCTTCTTTTTAGGGCCCTGAACTCAATCCAGGGCAGCTTCCAGCAGGCTAACAGTTCCATGGACACGCTGTATCCCGTCATCGATGAAAGCATTGAGCTCCTTAACTACCTCCACACCTGGGAAGGCAGAAGTAGGTGCTGTTTAGTGTCTATTCGCTGAAACTGGTCGCCTGTTGTGTGGAAAAACACAAAAGATACACAAAACCTGGAGTCTTGATTTATTGTGTGGCTTTTTAAAAAGTGATCTTTGGGTGTAAATCTGCATGGTTTTCGTGGTTGTTGCATATGCAGGCCAGTGCAGGTTGACAGTTTTTGATCTTCTTCTCCTTCTTTCGGCTGCTCCCATCAGGGGTCGCCACAGCGGATCATCCGTCTCCATACCCCCCTGTCCTCTACATCTGCCTCTTTCAAACCAAATACCTGCATGTCTTCCCTCAACACATCCATAAACCGCCTCCTTTGTCTTCCTCTTTTCCTGACAGCTCCATCCTCAGCATTCTTCTACTAATATACCCTATGTCCCACCTCTGCACATGTCCAAACCATTGCAATTGCACCTCCCTCACCTTGTCTTCAAAACGTCCTACATGCACTGTCCCTCTAATAAAATCGTTTCTAATCCTGTCCATCCTCGTCACTCCCAACGAAAGCCTCAACATCTTCAGCTCTGCTACCTCCAGCTCCACCTCCTGTCTTTTACTTAATGACACTGTCTCTAATCCATACAACATCGCAGGTCTCACCACAGTCCTATAAACTTTCCCTTTCACTCTTGCAGATACTCTTCTATCACAAATCACTCCTGTTATCACTCTTCTCCACCCACTCCACCCTGCCTGCACTCTTTTCTTCACTTCTCTAACACACTCTCCATTACTTTGCACTGTTGATCCCAGGTACCTGAACTTAATTATCTTCTCCACCTCTTCTCCCTGCAACCGCACCACTCCACTGCTCTCCCTTGCATTCACACACATGTACTCTGTCTAACTCCTACTGACTTTCATTCCCCTTCTCTCCAGCACGTACCTCCACCTCTCCAGGCTCTTCTTAACCTGCTCCCTACCCTCACCACAAATCACAATATCATCCGTAAACATCATAGCCCACGGACACTCCTGTCTGACCTCGTCCGTCAACCTTGTCCATCACCACTGCAAAAAGGGAAGGGCTAAGAGCCGATCCTTGATGCAGTCCAACCCCCACTTTGAACCAGTCTGTCGTTCCTACTGCACACTTCACTGTTGTCATACTGTCCTCATACATGTCCTGCACTTCCATCCCATAGTTCTCTGACACACATGACAATAATAACCTGGCATTTGATCATCAAAAATCAAAAACTAGAACAGATTCTAGAACAAGGTCAGGGTGTGGGCAAAGATCAGCTGAGTGGTTAAGGCATTAGACACTGGATTAAAAGATCACAAGTTTATTTACATTACCAGCTTTTGGCATTTATCCAGAGTGACTTACAAATATCTCTGAGCAATTGAGAGTTAAGGTATTTAAACTTCTGATTAGAAGTACAACATCGTAACTAAGCTACAACCTTCCACTATGTAGTCTATACGAAGGCGAAGGTGCTATAAATTGTCACATAAACATGATGGTACAATAATCCGCTAATCCTAGTGATGTTAGAAAGTTGGGGTCAGAGCGCAGGGTCAGCCATGATACAGCATCCCTGGAGCCAGAGGGTAAAGGGCCTTGCTCAAGGGCCCTAAGAGTGTCAGCTTGGTAATACTGGGGCTTGAAATGTCACATTAAACACTGAGCTACCACTTCCTAAATTTAAATCCCAGCACCACTAAGCTGCCACTGCTGGGCCCTGAGTCCATCAAATGCCATAAATATAAATGTAGGTACTGCCAATGTTTTCACACCCTTAAAAATGTTACACTAAAAAGGAAGACCTGTGTCAGTGCCTTTTTCTTTCCCCTGTGGAATGGTGAGCTCTAATGAGGGCATCTTTGCTTTACACTAATTACTGCATAATACCTGTTACACACTCACTGGTTCCATGCTGGAAGAAAGATAGACAAGCAATAGTTCACCAAGCAGAGCTTTCTTTCTTTACTTTCGTTTCCGGCATTTTCCTTTCCACGCCGGGGATCACCCACAGTCTCGCATTTTGGGACTCCTTTCCTCTTTGACGTTTTTTTCTTTTTCAACCTTGTACAGATGTAAACATCTCCCTGGCTGCTGTGCTGGTCCCGTACAACATGTCTGAAATCAGCTCTGAAATGGTCACAATTATCCAAGATCTGCAGGTTCCTCTGGATAAGGTACAACAACTTGTCTTGATTAACATCAGTAGCACAAAAATGACATTTTTACTGTACTTTTTCTGTAGTTATGGCAAAATAGTGTAAAATCACACTAATGTCACTGTAAAAGTAGCATTAGTTCAGTTATTAAAAGTTTGTAGATGATAAAATTGCTTCTTTATGAACATCCCATTCTACATTGTCCCTATTTGCTGTTATAATAGCCTTTACTTCTCTTGGAAGGATTTCAATAGAGCTTCATAGCAGGAGATCTTCAACTCCAACTTATTTAAAACATATCTTCATAAAACTTGCTTTGTGCACAGGGGCATTGTCATGCTGGAACAGGTTTTGGTCTTCTAGTACATCGATGCACATTGCTCTAAACCTAAAAAGTATTTTGAAACAGCAGATCTGGCAACCCCTTCATACAAAATTTTCTTATTTTTGGTTTTTGTGTCTTCCTCAGGTTCTGGTATTGTTCAATCTGAGCGCCTTTTCTGAGTTTGTATGCACCAGCAGGTTGTTCTGTGACAGCTCGCAGCTCGATGCCATCTATGGACTAATTGACCATGAGAAAGTTGCTCTGCAGGTACATTCTTTAACATTTGATGCTCACTTTTGCTAAGCAAAAGATGGAGTGTGTATTATTATTATTATTTTTATTATTATAATTACATTTATTATTACTAAATCTATTCTATTCTATTATTAAATTCATTTAATTTACAAAATGATTAATTGCTAACCACCGAAGGCTACAAACTTGTAACACCAAGTGATCATAAGAATCATAAATCAAGAATGATGTAATATCCTAACTAATGATTTTTTTTAATACTTCAACAAATAATCATACAAAATTCACTGTTTTTAAATTTTGGGGTATTTTCTTTATTAACAGGTGCTGTTGGCCTGGAGTCAGTCTGCAACTTCTCCACAGGATCTTGCCTTCACGAAAGATTTTTTGGGAAAATTCTTTGGTGGCGTTTTTCTGGGGGAATCAAATACAGGCTCCGAGAACAGCGCCGGCCAGCCGGAGACAATGCAGGAGCAAATGTACGCTTTTGAATTATATGATATTTTTTCTATATTTATTAGTTTTGCTCAGAGATAGGTAAAAGAATGCTGAGGATGCAGCCGCCAGGAAGGAGGAAAAGAGGAAGGCCGAGGAGGAGGTTAAGGGATTTGGTGAGGGAAGACATGCAGGTGGTTGAATTAAAAGAGGCAGATGTAGAGAACAGAGTAGTATGGAGACGGATAATGCGCTGTGGAGACCCCTAACGGGAGCAGCCGAAAGAAGAAGTAGTACTTTAGCTCAGAGATTATTTTCCTAATATAGCTATGGTTTATGCTGATGTGTTCATGACTATACATTAATCTCTACAGAATCTACAACCTTCACATGTAAACTGTTCAGTTGTCACACAAGTCATGTTATGTACTCAGAAACAAGCAGCCAGAATGTTGAAGAAAACATTCCTGTTCTGCAATTTTTCTCAGTCACTAATTAAGTGTATAACCTTTTACCTGAGGTAACACAGAATATACACATCTTTTTCCTGGTGATTCAAAAATGTGCCTGTAGGTGTGAATATGTGCTTAATAGGCCCAATGATGGATTATTGTCCCTTTAAGTGATAGCTGAACATGTGCTATAATGTGCTGTCATTTGTACATGACAAATATTTCTGCTATTCCTGCCTAATACACTGCTCTGGATTTATGGAGACCCTGACCAGGTTCTTCTTATGGCCCTTTCTCATTTAAAAGTAACAAAAAATGTAAAAAGTATAATGGCCACCAATTCGTTCCTGTAAGACATTTGGCTTCTGGGATCAGAAGGTCATGAGTTCAAAACCACCAAACTGCCACTGTTGGGCCCTTGAGCAAGGCTCTTAACCTTTAAGTGCTCAGTTGTAAATTGCTTCGGATATTATGAATATAATGCTCTTATCTTAATATTTGTACCACGTTTACCCAAAATTCTATTCAATCCAACATTTCAAACATTGAAACAGTGCATCTGTAAAGTATTGACAGAGCTTCACTTCTTTCACATGTTGTTATGTTACAGCTTTACTACAAAACGGATTTAATTAATTATTTTCCTCAAAACTCTACAAAAATTTTAACTCTAAAAAAAAAAAAGAATGAAAAATATAACGTACAGTACATAAATATTCACAGCCTTTGCCTTGACACTCAAAATTGAGCTCATGTGCATCCTGTCTCCACTGATCATCATTAAGATGTTTCTACAACTTGGTTAGAGTCCACCTGTGGTAAATTCAGTTGATTGGACTCAGACACATATCTATATGAGGTCCCTCGGTTAACAGTGCATGTCAGAGCACAAACCAAACCAAGAAGTCCAAGGAATTGTCTGAAGACCTCAGAGACAGGATTCTATCGAGGTACAGATCTGGGGAAGGGAACAGAAACATTTCTGCAGCATTGAAGGTCTTAATGAGCACAATGGCCTCCATTATCTGTATATGGAAGAAGTTTGGAACCACCAGGACTCTTCTTAGGGCACATCCGCACGGCCAAACTGAGCAATCGGGGAGAAAGGCTTTAGTCAGGGAGGTGACCAAGATCCCGATAGTCACTCTGAAAGAGCTTCAGTGTTTCTCTGTGGAGAGAGAAGAACCTTCCAGTAGAACAACCATCTTTGCAGCACTCCACCAATCAGGTCTGCATGGTAAAGTTGCCAGACAGAAGCCACTGTCTTGGTTTGTGCTCTGACATGCACTGTGGGACATTATATAGATAGGTGTGTACCTTTCCAAATCATGTCTAACCAACTGAATTTACCAAAGGTGGACCCCAATCAAGTAGTAGAAACATCTCAGGGATGATCAATGGAAACAGGATACACCTGAGCTCAATTTTGAGTGTCATGGCAAAGGCTGTGAAGACTTCTGTACATGCGATTTTTGTTTGTGTTTTTATTTTAAATAAATTTGCAAAGATTTGAGACAAACTTTTTTTACGTTGTAATTATGGTGTTTTGTTCGTAGAATTTTGAGGGAAATAATAAAATGAATCAATTTTGGAATAAGACTGTAACATAACAAAATGTGGAAAAAGTAAAGCTCTGTGAAAACCTTTCAGATGCACTGTAGACATTTACAGGAACATGAATGTAGCTTAAGATCTCCAATGAATTATCTAAAAGTTACAGTGGAAAGAAAAACCTTCCTGAGACAACATTAGGGATAATCTTTGAAAAGGAACCAAAAGAACTGTCATCGTCTACATAGATGGCACAGTTGCTTTTGTATAGGCTTCATAACCTTAGAAGGGAAAACTTCAGATGCTAAAATGGGTGTATAAAATAAAATTCGATTGATCATTTCAATTTAATATATTTTTATTTGTATAGCACTTTTAACAATGCACACTATCTCAAAGCAGCTTTACAGATATAAAGTGTTTATAAATCATGATCATGATCATATTGGCTCGAAACATCAATAGTTGTACACTTGTTTGTTTTTGGGGTGTTGCTTTTTCTTATTTCATTTAGTCATTCTTTAAATGTACCATCAGATTAAACAAAAATATAAAGGTTCTGGTTTCTGTATAGCTTCCTAAGCATTGGTAATGCAGTGATGGGCGTACTGAGTGGAACACCAAGCTGGGATTACCTTCAAAACCTCTTGATGGGAACTCATTCCTCCATGCAGTTTGCCACAGCAGTACTAGACACACAGCAGGGTATTTAAAGCTCCACAAACTTCATAGACTAAATAAAATATCTTTTCTATAAACAAGCCATGTGTATTATTATTATTTAATCTGTTTTACAGACTATATCCAACCCCTGCTGCAAAATCGATACAATCTCCAGTCAACCATTGTGTCTCTCATACAGAATGAAATCGCAGAGGGTAATGAGACACGTTGGTTGGATGTGGGACAAAAGGTACATGCAAAAAATAATATACATATTTTGGTTTTGGTTATTTGTTTGGCTGATAGTTTTACCTAATAAGATTGAGGGTTGGCTTTAAAGTGGTCTCTTGCTTAGATTAAAACTGAACTGCAGCAAAGCACTAAGGCTTCAACTTGGAACTTGGAATTGGGAAGTGGTGGTTCAGTGGTTAAGGCTTTGAGTTAATAGTGAGGGGTTTGACTCCCAGTATTGCCAATCTCTTGGGCCCTTGCACAAGGCCCTTCAACCCTCTGTGCTTCAGGGGTATCATATATCATTGTAGACCCTACGCTCTGGCCCCAGCTTTCCAGCATTTGGGATATGTGAAGAAGAATTTTACTGTGCTGTAATGTATATGAGACAAGTATGGGATACCACTTTTTTCATTTTGAAAAAGCTACTGTCTCAGTGTGGATGGAGGGCCAAAACAGAGAGAAAAATATGTGTTTTTCAAACAAAAACATATTAGTGTATGGTGTTGGTGCAGTGATTTGTGAAAGACCACCAATAGTATTTGCTAAGCAAACTACTGTTTATATTCTTTGAACATCTTGGAACTTTTGGTTCCTAGAACATTTAATTTTGGATTTGAATAAAATTTAAGTTCCTAGAACTGATGTTTCTAGAAAGTTCCAGTTTCTAGCATTTGTTCCTATTACTTTGCTGTGGTTCCATAACTGGAGGAAATGATATATAAACAACTATCTCTGAGAAGCAAAGACTCATCACAATGCAATTGTAGAACATTTCAGGAATTTCAATTCCATAATCATACACTCTCTGAAAACAATCTCTGAATTTTCCATTAATCAAAAACAGACAGTTCTTCTTTATAAGATTATTTTAGTTGAAATGTGTATGATCTGTCCTTGATTTTTACTGCTGTGTGAGATTATTGTTTCTGATTTATGTCCCTTGTAGCTCAATCACTTATCCAGTGTATTTAATGGCACTTTGGTGTACAGTGTCACCCCCACTATGATCCTGGCTGAATGGCACAGGTTACACAGCACTGCGCTACAGTACAGTGACTCTTTCAAGGACATTGTTGCGCTCATCCAAGACACACTTTTCAATCAAATCCCACACAACTCAACCATCGACTGGTCTGAGATCCTTCTAAACAGGTCAGAAAAAATGCTTGGATGATTTACCAGACAATTTCACTGTTATGCCTCTTTCCCTTTTGCTGCAGTGTTTTATTTTTCAGCATTATATGATGTTCTGCCCTTTTGCCCGTTCTCCCCTCCAGTAGTTTTGAGGAGTTCGCAATGATAGGGTCAGTACTTCAGAACAGCAGTCAGTGGTCGACCATGGAGCCGTACTTCCAAGTAGCATACTGGGTCATGACCTTTGAACCTAATATCACCGGACCACCAAATTGTAAGTGAACGCACATATCAGACCATGTAATCACTGTCAGTGAGGAATAATTCGCTTTAGACTTAAAAGTTTTGAAGAATTGTACTTTCGGAGTACTAATAATAAATCTAGACCTGCTGAGGGTTCAGTAGCTAACAGTATCTATAACACCAAAAACAACAAGTGTCACACAATCCATGTTGGTGACCCCTGTGCTAGACAAACAATTCCAATCCATTGAGGCCCCACCTAACAAATTACAGGCTTTAAAGGATCTGTATCCATTTTGGAGCCAGATACCAAAGCACACCTTCCAGGGTCTGGTTGAGTTTGTGCCTTGATGGGTCAGGGCTGTTTTGGTGGACAGGTGGTCATTTTATGCTTAATCTTTATTTGTTATTCGCTCTGGATAAGGGGCACTTGCCCAATGCCATAAATGTAAATATGCTTGTTATATATTTAGCTGAAACAAATCATTTGTTGTCCTTTTTGCTTAGGTACTTTCACCCCAAATGATACTATCTGTAACACTGTATTTACATGGGAGGAATTTGTTCCAATGGTTGGATCTTTAATCCAGGAAATCAAAAAGAATCCAGCTGCCCTTCTGAGGTATGAGAAATTCCTTTATTTATAATATTTAATTTATTTCTAGGTTTCCTCTGGTACATTGAGTATTTTAATCATCAGAATCATCTTTACATTAACGAGAATAATGATTGGTATGTTGTGTCTATTAAGAATATACCTTTTTTTATGAATATATTTTTGCACTGCTTTTAGGCTTATCCAGGGAGCAGCATTCCTACTGAAAGGCATCATAACAGACACCTACATGAGTCATCTACCGGAATTTCTTAATAACACCGGGCATTTTTTTGCTGATGGGTCACCAAATAACATTTCATCGAACCTCACTGATTTGGTCAACCAGAACCTACAGCTTCTCTTGAATAACCCACCAACTAATGAGCTAGATGAAGACACCTTGCTTGCCATGTTGGGTGACACATTGAAAACCTTTGGCCTGGGAGAGTTGGGGATTCTCTGGTCGGGGAGCTTGAACTACAGTCAACCCAAGTCAGTGGTTATGAACATTCTCCATATGATGAGTTCAGCATCTGATCAGATGTTTCACAATAAGGGACAATTTGCCATCATTTGCAATATCTTGCAAGAACTTGAAGAACGTTTGGCTCCTAAACAGCAGATACAACTTGAAGGTGTTTTCAACCATACAAATGCTCTGTTTGAAGACTTAGCATTGTGTGCAGCAAGTGGTCAGGACTGCCTCTCTGATGTTTCACACCTTTTTCAGATGCTTTCTTTGCTTGAAGAGTTGAAAGCAGTGGGAGACGTTGCCAATTTTACCATGATGCCCATCAAAAGCAATATGACCTTCTCTGTTGCATTGCATTTGTTTTACCTTCTTCTACCCCGAAACATATCAGAATATTCTGCATATTCAATGGACAATGTCAGTGAGATTATTAATCTTCTTGAGCAGTTATATAACTCCCACAATATCAGCCTTCAAAACATTTTAGAAGAGCTTCAAGCCTTAAATTTCACAGTGTCAGATCTAGAACAATTTGAACACCTATTAGAAAATGTTTCCCTGCCTCTGCTACTTTCAAAGCTTATGGAGCTTGTAAACATCTCATACTGCATGAACCCAGTATCTTATATAAATTCCACAGTGCCAAAATGTACCATGCAGGTTATTGAGGGGTTAACTGGTTTCCTTCAGGCCATACCTATGTTGGAAGACTTCCATGAGGATGCTTCATCTTTTCTAAATATGGCGTTGGATCATGTAATGGAGTTAAGTAACATTTCTAGCCTACAGAGTGATCTGCCTGTGTCTGGGGTCTTGAACTCGACTCATGTCAACTCTGTAATTATGTATATTCTCAATATGTTAAGGCCGGAATCCATTCAGATGTTTCAAACTAAGGGACACTTTGCAGTCCTGTGTAAGATCTTGCAAGAACTTGGAGAACGTATGGCTCCTGAGCAACAGATACAACTTGAAGGTGTTTTCAACCATTCAAATGCATTGTTTGAAGACTTAGCATTGTGTACAGCAAGTGGTCAGGACTGTCTTTCTGATGTTTCACACCTTTTCAGATGCTTTCTTTGCTTGAAGAGTTGAAAGCAGTGGGAGACGTTGCCAATTTTACCATGATGCCCATCAAGAGCAATATGACCTTCTCTATTGCCCAGCATATACTTTACCTTCTCTCACCATGGAACATGTCAGAATCTTCTCCATATTCAATGGGCAATGTGAGTAATATCATTAGTCTACTTGAGCATTTATATGGCTACCACAATATCAGCATCCAGAACATCCTAGAAGAGCTCCAAGCCTTAAATCTCACTGTTTCTGATTTAGAACAATTCAGACATATTGTAGAAGCTCCTTACCTACCTTTGCTACTTTCAAAGCTTATGGAGCTTGTAAATGTCTCGCACTGCATGAACCCAACATCGCATATACCTTCCACAATGCCAGAATGTACCATGCAGGTTATTGAGGGGTTAACTGGTTTCCTTCAGGCCATACCCATGTTGGAAGACTTCCACGAGGATGCTTCATCCTTTCTAAATATGGTGTTGGATCATGTAATGGAGTTAAGTAACATTTCCAACCTACAGAGTGATCTGCTTGTGTCTGGGGACTCAAACTCGACTCGTGTCAACTCTGTAATTATGTACATTCTCCATATGTTAAGGCCAGCATCAATTCAGATGTTTCTAACTGAGGGACACTTTGCAGTCCTGTGTAAGATCTTGCAAGAGTTTGGAGATCGTTTGGCTCCTGAGCAAAAGATTGAACTGGAAGGTGTTTTCAACCATACAAATGCATTGTTTGAAGACTTAGCATTGTGTACAGCAAGTGGTCAGGACTGTCTCTCTGATGTTTCACACCTTTTCCAGATGCTATCTTTGCTTGATGAATTAATAGCAGTGGGAGAAGTTAGCAATTTCACCATGATGCCCATCAAGAGCAATATGACCTTCTCTGTTGCCCAGCATATACTTTACCTTCTCTCACCCTGGAACATGTCAGAATCTTCTGCATATTCAATGGACAATGTCAGTGAGATTATTAGTCTTCTTGAGCAGTTATATGGCTCCCACAATATCAGCATCCACAACATTCTAGAAGAGCTCCAAGCCTTAAATCTCACAGTTTCTTATCTAGAACAATTCGAACACCTGTCAGAAAATTTGTCCCTGCCTCTGCTACTTTCAAAACTTACAGAGCTTGTAAATATTTCACAATGCCTGAACTCTCAGCTTCAATCCCAAGGATCTAATATAAGTTTCGAGGTGCGAGAATGTACCATGCAGGTTATTGAGGGGTTAACTGGTTTCCTTCAGGCCATACCCATGTTGGAAGACTTCCATGAGGATGCTTCATCCTTTCTAAATATGGTGTTGGATCATGTAATGGAGTTAAGTAACATTGCTACCCTACAGAGTGATCTGCCTGTGTCTGGGGACTCAAACTCGACTCATGTCAACTCTGTAATTATGTACATTCTCCATATGTTAAGGCCAGCATCAATTCAGATGTTTCTAACTGAGGGACACTTTGCAGTCCTGTGTAAGATCTTGCAAGAGTTTGGAAAACGTTTGGCTCTGAGCAACAGATACAACTTGAAGGTGTTTTCAACCATACAAATGCATTGTTTGAAGACTTAGCATTGTGTACAGCAAGTGGTCAGGACTGTCTTTCTGATGTTTCACACCTTTTCCAGATGCTATCATTGCTTGATGAATTGATAGCAGTGGGAGAAGTTAGCAATTTCACCATGATGCCCATCAAGAGCAATATGACCTTCTCTATTGCCCAGCATATACTTTACCTTCTCTCACCATGGAACATGTCAGAATCTTCTCCATATTCAATGGGCAATGTGAGTAATATCATTAGTCTACTTGAGCATTTATATGGCTACCACAATATCAGCATCCAGAACATCCTAGAAGAGCTCCAAGCCTTAAATCTCACTGTTTCTGATTTAGAACAATTCAGACATATTGTAGAAGCTCCTTACCTACCTTTGCTACTTTCAAAGCTTATGGAGCTTGTAAATGTCTCGCACTGCATGAACCCAACATCGCATATACCTTCCACAATGCCAGAATGTACCATGCAGGTTATTGAGGGGTTAACTGGTTTCCTTCAGGCCATACCCATGTTGGAAGACTTCCACGAGGATGCTTCATCCTTTCTAAATATGGTGTTGGATCATGTAATGGAGTTAAGTAACATTTCCAACCTACAGAGTGATCTGCTTGTGTCTGGGGACTCAAACTCGACTCGTGTCAACTCTGTAATTATGTACATTCTCCATATGTTAAGGCCAGCATCAATTCAGATGTTTCTAACTGAGGGACACTTTGCAGTCCTGTGTAAGATCTTGCAAGAGTTTGGAGATCGTTTGGCTCCTGAGCAAAAGATTGAACTGGAAGGTGTTTTCAACCATACAAATGCATTGTTTGAAGACTTAGCATTGTGTACAGCAAGTGGTCAGGACTGTCTCTCTGATGTTTCACACCTTTTCCAGATGCTATCTTTGCTTGATGAATTAATAGCAGTGGGAGAAGTTAGCAATTTCACCATGATGCCCATCAAGAGCAATATGACCTTCTCTGTTGCCCAGCATATACTTTACCTTCTCTCACCCTGGAACATGTCAGAATCTTCTGCATATTCAATGGACAATGTCAGTGAGATTATTAGTCTTCTTGAGCAGTTATATGGCTCCCACAATATCAGCATCCACAACATTCTAGAAGAGCTCCAAGCCTTAAATCTCACAGTTTCTTATCTAGAACAATTCGAACACCTGTCAGAAAATTTGTCCCTGCCTCTGCTACTTTCAAAACTTACAGAGCTTGTAAATATTTCACAATGCCTGAACTCTCAGCTTCAATCCCAAGGATCTAATATAAGTTTCGAGGTGCGAGAATGTACCATGCAGGTTATTGAGGGGTTAACTGGTTTCCTTCAGGCCATACCCATGTTGGAAGACTTCCATGAGGATGCTTCATCCTTTCTAAATATGGTGTTGGATCATGTAATGGAGTTAAGTAACATTGCTACCCTACAGAGTGATCTGCCTGTGTCTGGGGACTCAAACTCGACTCATGTCAACTCTGTAATTATGTACATCCTCCATATGTTAAGGCCAGCATCAATTCAGATGTTTCTAACTGAGGGACCCTTTGCAGTCCTGTGTAAGATCTTGCAAGAGTTTGGAAAACGTTTGGCTCCTGAGCAACAGATTCAAATGGAAGGTGTTTTCAACCATACAAATGCTCTGTTTAAAGACTTAGCTTTGTGCACAGCAAGTGGTCAGGACTGTCTTTCTGATGTTTCACACCTTTTCCAGATGCTATCTTTGCTTGATGAATTGTTAACAGTGGAAGAATTTGCCAATTTCACCATGATGCCCATCAAAAGCAATATGACCTTCTCTGTTGCCCATCATATACTTTACCTTCTCTCACCCTGGAACATATCAGAATCTTCTGCATATTCAATGGACAATGTCAGTGAGATTATTAGTCTTCTTGAGCAGTTATATGGCTCCCACAATATCAGCATCCACAACATTCTAGAAGAGCTCGAAGCCTTAAATCTCACAGTTTTTGATCTAGAACAATTTGAACACCTATCAGAAAATTTGTCCCTGCCTCTGCTACTTTCAAAACTCACAGAGCTTGTAAATATTTCACAATGCCTAAACTCTCAAATTCAATCCCCAGGATCTAATATAAGTTTTATGGTGCCAGAATGTACCATGCAGGTTATTGAGGGATTAACTGGTTTCCTTCAGGCTATACCTATGTTGGAAGGCGTCCACGAAGATGCTACATCCTTTCTAAATAGCCTGTTTGATGATATAATGAAGTTAACTAACATTTCTAGCCTAGAGACTGATCTGCCTGTGTCTTGGGGCTTGAACTATACTCATGTCAACTCTGTAGTTATGAACATCCTTCATCTGTTGAAGCCAGAGTCCATTCAAATGCTCCAAACCGAGGGACAATTTGCAGTGTTGGATGCCATCTTGCGAGAACTTGGAGAACTCTTTGCTCATGATCAACAAATCTATTTAGAAAGCTCTCTTAAGCACACACGTGACCTGGTTGAAGATTTGGCATTGTGTGCAGCTAAGGGTCAAGACTGTTTGTCTGGAGTGTCACAGCTTTTACAGATGTTCTCTTTGCTTGATGAAATGATACCAGAAGGAGAACATGGCAATTTTACTATAAGTCCCATTGAGAGCAATATAACTTTCTCGATTGCTGGTCATATTCTTTCCTTACTTTTACCATGGAATGTATCAGAATCTTCTATATATACAAGGGACAATATCAGTGAGATCATCCATTTCCTTGAGCAGTTAAATGGCTCACCCAATATCAGCATCAACATCATTCAAGAAATGCTCCAAGCCCTGAATCTCACCATTTCTGATTTAGAACAAGCCATTGAATTATCAGAACGTCCGTCCATCTCTACTGCACTTTCAAAACTTATGGACATTTCACAATGTTTGAACCCTCTGCTTCAGGACCCTACATTACATACAGGTTCCACAGTGCCAGGATGTACCATGCAGATTATTGAGGGGTTATTTGGTTTCCTTCAGTTAACGCCAATGTTTGAAGGCTTCCAGACCAATCTTACATCCACTTTAAATATGATATATGATGAAGCAACGGGGTTACATAATATTTCTAGCCTACAGTCTGATCCACTTGAAGTAACCGAAGAAATCTTTGAAGTGATTCTGGAAAGTATCCGACTGAACCTTGGAAATCTCAATGCGGAAAATGTGACTTTGATCGAAAAGGAGCTTGATACTCTGGAGACACTTTTAAAGATGGTATTTGAAGAAGAATACCGCTACCCTTACTACATGATCAATTCCACACTGATGACACAGCATTCCTATGCTCAGAAGATGTATACACAAATCACCTTGTGGTACCTACGTAACTTGGAGAATGCCACAAGTGATGGCATGTTCAGACAGACCTTTTACCCACTTATCCATATGGTGGAGATGATGGCCACAATCAATGAAGCTCAAGCTAATTTCTCCACACTGGTGTCCAATCAGATATATACATTAACTAACCAGGTTCATTCTCCTCTAAACAGTGAAGATCTGAATCAAATCAGTAATGCAATCACATTTCTAATGCAGGGCCAACTACAGTTGATAAAGATGAACCTTGACCTTCAAATGACCTTTTATAATTCATCAGGTTTGATCTCTAACAAAACTTTGCCCACTGATATCGAAGCCGAGATCCAAAACTACTTCAATGTGGTGCAAAATTGGATCACAAACCCACAGCTAACTGTTGCATTTAGCAAACTATTTCAATGGAACAGTAATGTGACCGATTTCACCGTTGCAGCTACGGACCTTGAAGAGCTTATGGAGACCTTGGCTCCACTGCTTTCACCAGAGGAACAGGTCTATATCAACAAATCCGAGCAAATCTTACAGTCTCTGAACTTCGCCTTGCAGCTCGGCCAGACAGACGATGGTCTCCAGAGTGAAAACTTCACGGAAGCTATTATGGATTCGGTAAAAGTGATCTTGCAGGATATGTTCAATTACACTGACTCGACATACACAAATGAGAGTGTTGTTGAAGTTTTCTACAACTCACTTCAACTCCTGCTGAGCCCGAATATCAGCCATGCTCAAGCTCAACAGTTCCTGAAAGAAGTTGCGGATGAGATGGAAAGCATTATTAGTGCCACTGCTCCAGATTTGGCAGAAATGTTCGCTCCTGGCATCCAGAGCCTCATATCATATGTAAACACTATGCTGAACCCAGGCGGACCTTACCAGTGGGATGAAATGTATGTACATTTATTTTAAATCACATTACAATTTTAATTATAAATAGTGGCCACATCTTAGTTTGACCACATGCATTTTACAAAAAATGGTCAGTTGTGAGAATTTGCTTGTACATCTGTCAACATGCATATTATGGCCTTATTTATGGCCAAACAGTAAGCTGTCCTGGTGGCTTTGCCTTCCTTTGCCCCATAACATGCTTAAAGATATAAATTTTTAGTACATGGGAACAGCCAGTAGTTGAAATATGTATCATAAGACTAACATAATCATGTTATAAACATATTGTAGCACTTATACTTTTATAGTCATACAGTATCAGCTTATTTTGACCCCATTACATATTACAGTTATATCCGAATGTACATGTTTCTGTTTCAGTGTTGTGGCTACGATGGAAGAAATCCTGAATTCTCTGCCTTCGAATAGCACCGCGAACACCTACATATCCTCCATACTGAACATCACAAAGTACATTCTGAGCCCCAAACCAGGCACGTTCTTCCAGTATAAACCTATACATGATCTGTTCCGTTATAACAATACAATACGACCAAGTGCAAAAGTTTGCATATCCTTTCAGATAATATGAATAACACAATTAACATAGTGAGTTGTGTTTCAATAAGATTTTCTGTTATTGTTAAGAATGGTCCAAAAGTGTATTTTTATAGTAACAAACAAACAAACAAAAAATACAAGCAACACGAGGTCAAATGTTTGCATTTTCCTGTTCTATCTTCTTCAGATTATGAATGAAAGAAAGAATTTACTTCTTAAAAACATCCAACCAACTAACCACTCACTCAAACAAACAACTGAACAAGCAAACAATCAAACAAACAAACAACTGACCAACCAAATGCATACCCAAACAAACGAACAAGTGAACGACCAAAATACACACCTAAACAAACAAACAAGCAACTAACCAAATAAACACACATAATAAACAAACAAAAAAAGTGACCAACCATAATACAACACACAAACCAACCACAACACAACACACAAACAAACGCACACCCAAACAATTAAAGAAACAACTGACTAATCAAACACTTACTTACAACATACAAAGAAACAAACAATTGACCCATTAATTGCTCAATGAAACGAACAAACAAACAATGGACATCTATCTATCTATCTATCTGTCTGTCTGTCTGTCTGTCCGTCTGTCTGTCTGTCTGTCTGTCTGTCTGTCTGTCCGTCCTTTCTTTCTTTCTTTCTTTCTTTCTTTCTTTCTTTCTTTCTTTCTTTCTTTCTTTCTTTCTTTCTTTCTTTCTTTCTTTCTTCTTTCTCTCTCTCACTCACTCACTCATTCACTCACTCACTCACTCACTCACTCACTCACTCACTCACCTACTTCTTTATTTTACTCAGGAAACACGAGTCTGTGGGGCATCCTAGCAGACCTGCGTGTGGACAACCTGGATACTGTTACAGAACAGGTAAAGCTGCACTGTTCACTGTTTGTTTGATTGACAGTAGAGATGTGTTTATTCATGGTCATGTGGATCACAAACGTTTTTGCAATGTTACAGACAGTACATCACTCCATCACGTATCGGTCAGAAGATCATTAGAAAGTCAAATAAAATAAATATCTGTATGAAAGATTTTTATCTTTTTACAGTTGTATCCTCTACTACTGCACATTAATCCCTCTATCTTCTACAACTCCACCATGTTCCTCCTATCCTCTACCACTGCACCACACTCTTTTCATCATCTATTACTGCTCCACAATTCCCTCCATCCTCTATACATCTGCCACAATCCCTCTGTTCTCTACCACTGCAACACGCTTCCTCCATCCTCTACCATTTCAACATGCTCTCACAATCCTCTATTACTGCACCACAATCCCTCCATCCTCTACTACTGCACCACAATCCCCTCATCCTTGTGCACCACAATCTCTCAATCCTCTACCAGTGCACCACTCTTTGTAATCTCTCAGGAGTCCTGAGTCAGGACACAAGGAAGACCTGCTTCAAGACTTTTCTCTGTTCTGGCAATAAAATGTTCTTGTGGAACAAATACCTACTTGATGTCCAAATACCTGAGACACTTTCCTTTTTCAAGAATTTTCTATCCTAATAGAATTTTAGATGGATGATGTTGTTAGTCCTAATTAACCAGGATAACCTGATGATTTATTGCTGAATCGATCTGGATAACTGGGCGTCGGCCAAATGCCATAAATGTAAATGTAATCTGGATAATGGTGACAGAGGGGTATTTAAACACAAACTAATCACGGGGTAAACAAACACAGCTACAGTACATGTGATGGAAAAGAACAAGGGCGGGATCCTAATCTCATTTTAGCCCTCTAACTCATGTCTACATAAACACATAACATTTCGGAATTGTGCTCGAAGTGAAGTAGACGATCTCTGACATTACCATCCTCATCATATAAATTGCTATGTTCCAGGGAAAATGTAACAAACCTAGACTACTACCGTCTGACACTGGAGACTCCTTCCATAAATGTTAAATAAGTCTCTCTGGAAACTTCACTATGTCAACAATAAAATATTTATACACAACTGAGCAGCTATGGGGTTAAAGGGCCTTGCTCAGGGGCCCAGGAGGAGCATCTTGGTGTGGCTGAGATTTAAACTCAAGACCTTCGCATCCAACATGCAATGCCAAACAACTACATTATATGCACATTTTCTCTTTTGTTGTTTGCCACAGCTTTCTGGCATTCTGGATATTATTCTTCCTTTACTCAAAGACAACGAGGGAATGGGTTTGTCCCCTGAATACGTTCACACTTTTGCTGAATATGTCCCAACCCTTGTCCAGATGTTCTCAGGGACACCTGACCAACTCATGTTTCAGAGGTAAACTATCAACACAGTAGATATTTCTCAGACTGTACAGCAGAGATGGCAAAAATACACACATCCTTCACTCCAGTAGAAGTACAGATAGTCGTGTTTTGAAAGACTCTGGTACAAGTTGAAGTTCTGACTGCACTTTTTTACTCAATTAAAGTAAAGAATTTTGGGCTCCGACATGAACTTAAGTAAAAAGTAGTGATTATTATTACCTGTTTTAGTGTCACGCTGGTAACTGAACCTCACATCATATTAATATATGAATACAAAGAATGTTGTTCTCTAATGAATGTGTTCAGGCTGAAGATCCACCATATAGAACACAAGCAGAGAAAAGATGATGATGATGATCAGGTGATCAGGAATGTCTCAGTTCTCAGTCATGTTCTCATTACTGACTCCCTTTTTCTCATCACGTTAACCTCAGACTTCTTACTGCCTTCTGCCTGCTCATTGTGAGCTTCATAAACTAGTCTACATCTGTGGTGTGTGAGAGGAAATGATACACAAGTGGATTGAAAAAGCCGCCCAATGACAAGTAACAGGTTGATGTGCTGAAAACTATCGATCATGTTATGGTTTAAACATGTAGGAAGTAGAAAGTACAGAAGTTGTCTGCAAAAATAAATAGTGAAGTACTGATACTACAAAAAATCTACTTAAATACAGTAACAAAGTATTTGTACTTCATTACTTCCACCTCTGCTGTCTAGTAATTACGCATTACTCCGCCTGTGTTTAATAAACAGGATGGAAAACCTGATGGCTGCATTTCTGTCAAACCTGATGGCCACGCCCGCACAGGACACTCTGCTTTCTGCTCTAGAAGTCCTCAGGAATGTCACGGCATCCCTGGCGCAAAGCGTGCAACTTCAAACCGGTATGGCAGGATACATGTCACGTACACGACACGTGACAATATAAACACCGCATTCAAACATTTTACATAAAAGACAAACCTTTTGTTAGACAGAATATTGGCCAACTGATGATAAAATTCTTGACATGCTGGTGTAGGAAACGGCAACAGTTTCCTTTTGATTATTTTGTTGGAAAAACACCATGTTTTATTTCTCTCACACTACAGCAATTTATTATCCAAGACTTGATTTTTTATCCTTTTACAGCTACATTTAGTATACATACTATTTCATCCTGTTCTCCTATTCTCTCTCTCTCTCTCTCTCCTCTCTCTCTCTCTCTCTCTCTCTCTCTCTCTCTCTCTCTCTCTCTCTCTCTTTCTCTCTCTCTCTCTCTCTCTCTCTCTCTCTCTCTCTCTCTCTCTCTCCTCTCTCTCTCTCTCTCTCTCTCTCTCTCTCTCTCTCTCTCTCTCTCTCTCTCTCTCTCTCTCTCTCTCTCTCTCTCTCTCTCTCTCTCTCTCTCTCTCTCTCTCTCTCTCTCTCTCGCTCTTTCTCTCTCTCTCTCTCTCTCCTCTCTCTCTCTCTCTATCTCACTCCTTCCTCTCTCTCTCACTCTGTCTCTCGCATGTTGTTAAATGTTGTTTTCACTCTCTCTCTCGCTCTCTCTCTCTCTCTCTCTCTCTCTCTCTCTCTCTCTCTCTCTCTCTCACTTCTGCTTGCAGTAGAGACTCCTTCCATGTTTAAATGTTAAAATAAAGTCTCCTTAAGTAAATCGTCCACATATACATTTTTATTTATTTTTTTATTTTATTATTAAAAAGCTGCAGTTCTTCTGTTTTTGTGGAGAGTCGGTGTGATGTATGGGTTCCTGTGACCAAGCTGTTAGAAACAATGAAAGATTTAGTGAACATCCAGGTTTTAAAAGTGTGGAAACAACCTTGTCTTTATGGTTTTTGAAAGACATGTGCATGTTCCTTTTGTTTTTATGGCTTCCTTTCACCAAACAAATCTATAAATGTCCAGATGTTTCACTTAATTTTCATAAATAGCTTAATTTTTCATAAAAAGCAGCTTTACACACTTAGTTTCTCCAAACGTTCAGCAGAAATACTTTGCTGTGCTTCTTGTAAAACCTGCTAAAGATGATCTTCACTAGTTGGAGATTTCTTGTTCTTGGTGACTGGGCAGGTCGTTCCATGAGAGATATCACTCCAGACGTCTGTCTACTCTCTAAATAACACTTACAGAACTCAGACATACACTTCGGCTCATCGTCTTGTTGTAAGGTGAAGTCTGTTCCAATGAGCTGTGGTCCAGATGGAACTGCATGGTGCTGAAGTATGGAATGGTTGCCATGTTGTTTCCTTTCACTCTCCAGGATAAGTCTCCAACTTTCCCTGCACAAAAATGACCCACAACCATTAAGCTTCCATCTCAATGTATGAGTGTGGGGGTGAGGACAGTCTGATCAGTCTGACAGTTGTTCTGTTGAAGACAAAAATGTCCACACCATTTTTTCTCTCCTAATTCACAGTCTAATTCTTGTGTGGTTTTACCTTTAACCCAATTTGTTGCAAAGAAGCAAATGGAACATGCATTTTATCTCAAGAAACACAAAAGACTTTTTTTACACACTACATGTTGTTGAAAAATGACGGCTAAGGAACTTTGGAACATTGTGAAACAGCAGAGAGATAAATAGTGTCTTTTTCTTCTTTTAGAGCTCTTCTACAGCCTCTCAGAAGTTTTGTCAGATGTTCTCACCGTTGTGGACTCCGGCAATGTTTCTCTCGTCTCAGACACACTGCTGCAGGCTTTCCAGTCCACTGTGGAAGCCACCCTACAGGTTTGAGACGCATTCCTTTCTCATTCACAGGAGCTTTTGTCTTTTTTATGTGTATTTTTGTGTATGTGTATAAGCAGAAGGCTGAAAACTATTTTTTTTCTTTCATTGACACGTAAGCCATTGATACAAAGCTTTCACATGGCATACACCTCTGTAAAGAATTTTTAACATGAACTTTAGTTACCTTTGGGCATCAGTTATACAGTAAGTGACTGTCCACGATGTAAAAAAAAAAAAATGCTGGCATATGAACGGCATATATGCCAATGATGTATATATATATATATATATATATATATATATATATATATATATATATATATATATATATATAATATGTATATATCAGTGGCATATATGCCGTTCATATGCCGTTCAATAAAAACAAAAAAAATATTAGTGATACCTGTGAATGAGCCGTTACTATAGTAACCAGAAAAAATGCAATATCATATTAATATAATACTTGATGTAGTACGACTCCACAGAGGTAGTTTGGCATGAGAAGTGATAATGATGGTGATGGTGATAATTATAATGGTGATGGTGGTAACAATGACAGTGATGATGATGATGATGATGGTGATGGTGTTGGCGATGACGATGGTGATGGTGTTGATGGTCATGTAACAATGATGACAATAATGACAATAATGATGATTATAACAAGGATGATTATGATGATGATAATGATTATGATGATAAAGATGATAATGATGATGATTTGCTGACCCCTGCAGGTTCCTATGAGCAGTGAAATGCTAAACTGCAGTGCAGTGGGGGATCTTTGGGAGGAGGTCACTGACACAGTGGGGATGAACAGCAGTGTCTTTACAGTCTGGTGTACCGATCATCTCCTTCCCCTCCTTAACATTTATTACACCTCCACTTATCAACCAGCAGCCCACAATGTCACAGTAAGACTTTGAAAGAAATTTTTTTACCTCTGCCTCCGACACTGGAGACTCCTTTAATAAATATACTCTGATGTCCTTACTTTTTACAATTCGTTTATATTTAGTCTTAAATTGAAAGTTACTGTGAATGTGCTGTTACCATGGAAACGACACTTTATTAGAATCAGCTCATAAATATTGAATTGACTTCAAACTTTTTTTTTTTATTTGTTTATCAGTGGTGTCTTTTTCAGCCCATCAATATGTGTGTGTGTGTGTGTGTGTGTGTGTGTGTGTGTGTGTGTGTGTGTGTGTTTTGTAAAAATGATTGTCCTTTCACAATCGTATTGGTGTAATAACAGAATCTGGCCACTAGGTTGCACTGTATACACGTTTTTACTCTATTATTCTTAACCTCTATTTTGGGTTATAATTGTTGGTGTACATGTTCTACACAGGTTATGGATCCTCAGTGGGTGAATGCTACAGTTGCGGAGATTGTCGGATCTCTGGAGGCGCTTTACTCAGCCTCTCTTAATGAATCTCTAACTGTCCAACATCTAACACAAGGCCTGGTGGAGAACCTTAACCTTTCTCTCTCGACACTGGGGAATCAATCGGATTGGAGCGGTCTCCTGTCCCAGCTGCAGAGGTGATCAAATCATGAAACAGTGTCTACATTTACGGCATTTGGCAGATGCCGGTATCCAGAGTGACTTACGTTTATCTCATTCATACAACTGAGCAAGTTTGGGGGTAAGGGCCTTGCTCAGGGGCCCAGGAATGGCAGCTTGGTGTGGCTAGGATTAGAACTCACAACCTTAAGAGCCAAAATACGATGCCCTAAACTGTCAGAAGTTTAGAAATGTATAAAATATCTCTGGATGTGGTGGCATGAGATTTTGCCTTCACTCGAACTAGGAGACCCAAACCTGTTCCAGCATGACAATACGCCTGGAGCATGAGCATATATATCTCCTGCTATCTTCCCAGAACAACAGGAAATGAAAACTAAATATGGAATGGGATGTTCATAAAGAAGTGCATACCCATCTTATGGTATGGTGTCCACAAACTTTTGTTCATAAAGTGTAAATTTAAAACTCAATGCTACTTAATGAAAGTGTATGCCCATTAAACGTGTTCGGTGCCATCATAGAGAAAACGCCATCATGCACATATATATTATTCCAAATGTAAAATTATCCACCCCAGATTTTAAAGCAAATACACATTTGGGACCGTGAGACACTTGGCGGCGGGGAATAATTACATTCGATTCCTCGCCTCACAACTGACCGGAGCAGATAAAGCGATCTGTGTTTATTTATTTATTTTTGTTTATATATTTCTTTGCGTGTTATCTGCGTCGCACTGCATTTGTATTGATTTCGCTTTCCGTACACAAACCAATAATAAACTTAGGGATGATAATGATCGCATTGCGGCATCCTGGTGAATCGATCACGTCAGACTGCAGAAGTATTGTGCGATAAACATGATGACCGCATGAAAAATCCACGAGTCAAGGGATTTCTATAAATACATTATTCCAATTCTAATTGTGTGCATAGTGTACCTTAAATGTGTGGTGGTCCTCAAAAGAAGTGTACTGAGATCTTACACTCCAACCCATGGAGCTCATATGCTCATGCTCCAGGGGGCACTGTAATGCTGGAACAGGTTTGGGTCAAGGGAAGGTCAAGGGAAAATTTCCTTCTTCCACATACTATACAATTTTGTGCCTCGGACTTTGTGGTAACAGTTTGGTGAAGAACCAAATATGGCTGGAAATGTCAGGTGTCTTAATACTTTTGTCCATAGAGTGTCCAATAGAATGTGAGTGAGTGAATCAGTGATTATTTCCTTGCCAGTTATATCATGAAACAGGGACGATGATTGGGTTTTAAAGCCGTGAGTGAATTTTGAGACCGATGTGAGAAATACTGACTCATCATATGCATATTCAAGAAATTATAATTCTTAAATGTAATTCTTATATTGCACAAAATAGTGCCATTCTGTCTACATTGTGTATAATGTTATAGAGTACAATGTGCAAAAAAAGAGAACTGTAGCTCTCTATAGCAGCAGCAATTAAGTTACAATATAATATAGGGGGTGCTATAGACATAGACTGTATGTGGGGCTCGAACCCCCCGGCCGTCTGATCAGTAACCCAGCGCCTTAACCCACCATACTGCGTGATATTTTTCAATACTTCATCTGTTCATGCTTAAAATATGTATGTTATGCTTATATAAAACATGGCTTTTTATTCCCCATTGCAATATTTTTAGCATTTAAACAGATCCTCATTTGATGTGAAGCCTTCACTAAATGTTTCTTTTTGTTCTCTTTTCCTTGACCAGTCTTTCCGTTGTTCAAATGGCTTTGGAGAGTGCGACACTGCAACTGAATAACAAAGGCTGGGATCCATATGTCCTAGTGGTGCACAAAGTCATCAATTACACCCTGGGGAGTCAGAATGTAACAGCGATCCCTGAGATGGTCATTCAAGCCCTGGATGTGGTGCTCACGGCTATGAATTTCAGTAATGAGCAAATAGATGGGTTTCTGAGTAGTGACATATTCGTCATGCCTAATAACTTGTCCAACGACCTGCTCATGAAGGAGGTGATAAGTAAAATCATCGATATGAGACTGTTTGGAAACTGGTCCATAATGTATGACCTGATAGGGCAACTGCTATATGTAGAGAACACAAGTGACATCTTGAGTGCGGTGAGCGAACTGGTCAACTGGTATAACTCTACTGAGGACACTGGAGTGTATTTCGGCATAGAGATGCTCACGAAGTTGTATGATATGCTAACAACGTTTGTGCCAGCTTCATACCCTCTATCGTGCCCCTTTGACCTCTTTGTCGGGCTTGCCAGCAATGCTTTGCATGCACTGCAGCATATCACTAGCACGACCAACCTCTTCACACCCATCAACAGCTACCTCAAGCCAATCCAAATGCAACTTGCTCTGGGGGACAATCTAAGGGATCTCGTGAGAGCAACCCAAACCAGCAGGAGACCAATGCAAAATCTGACCAGAGAACCAGTGGATGACTTTCTCGACCTCCTGGAGATCAACTACCGCAACTTATCTCAGATCCTTTCCATCCCGCTTAGCACGGAAGAAATTTTGGAGACCATGCATGTTGTCTTTGCAAACCCAGATCTGGGTATCTTCCTCAAGGGTGTATCCAGGAACAGTTACGGAAGTCCGGTCGAAGACCAAACTATCGATACAATCCTCGGTACACTGGCCTACTTGACTGATCCAAGCAATGGCCAAACATTTGTTGAGATGTTGACTATCAGTCAAGCCTGGAGTCCTAGTGATATACAGCTGGCGGAAAGCTTGGGTGGATTTGTAGGAGTTGTAAAGATGCTCTCCCAGGAGTCATCTTTGAGTATAGCTCAGAGGGTTGAGCAGATGGCTAAACAATTCACCTCTGCAGCATCTTATACCATGGCACACCAAGGTAATGGCAGTGAAATCCTCACAGCCATCAACAAGATTATGTCACACAATTTGCAGCAGACACCGATGAACCAATCCATCCTTCAAAACATAATCAGCTCTGTAGCCTTAATGTCTGATGCACAGATTGACTTTGGATCATACATGATGGTGATCAACCAAACTTCTGATCTCATTGCATCCTATGTACCTTTTGAGGAAATGGTATATTTCAACATTTCAGCAAGGATCATGAAAGCTCTCGCCTTGCTCGAGTCGAATCCAACAGATCTAGAGCAAGTGGTGATGTCCAGTCACGAGCTCGCTGATTCACTGGATCTCACCTTTGCACTTTCTGGAATGGCCACACTTTCAAACGGTTTATCCATTGAGGAGATCGCATACCCTTTTGTTCTAAACAGTGCCTTGTCGGCGGAAATCTTGTTCAATCTTTCCACTTTGAATTATACCTTCGCTAATGATTTGGACCGAAGAACAATCTTGACACACATGACATCAAGTCTCCCGGCGCAAGTTCAAAACGACCTCCATCCACTCACTTCGGCTCTCATTTTTGCTCTTTCGGATGTTTCTGATACAACCCAAATCCAACCTGCTTTCGATCGAATCTACCAAAACGTGACCATGTTTATTCTAAAACACCTTAACCTCACTGAAGATTCCGTGTCAATGGGAATATATTCTGTCCTGTCGACTGTCTCAAATGTGGTCCTCGCTAGCCTCAGTGAGGGTCTAATGGGTAATTCTTCCATCCAGCTTCCAAATGTGCTCAACTCTCTACGAGCAATCATATCTACACTGTCTTTTGAACTACCTGCGAATGAACAAAAAAACCTGAATGGCGTTTTTAACTTTATGGAGACAATGGCCTTGACGCTGAACCACACAATAACCACAAAGGACATTGCGGGTGGAGTGGATATGATTTCCCTCTCTGTCCAACACCTTCTGGGGATGATTCCGAACAACAACATGGAGACCTCCAGTGGCATTACGAGTGACCTGGAAAATATTGTCAAGAAGCTGCTACAGGTTCTGTCGTCAGGTCAAGACCCTCGAACTCAGAGTGCGAACGTGACCGACGAGATCCTGAACACCATTCAGAACTTGCTCACCGTGGCCAACAGCAGCTCAGAGATAGATCTGGCTACCGCAATCCTGGGGGCCTTTGAGATGAACCTTGGGTCTCTCATGGAGACCAACGACACCAACTGGGCTCAGACGTGAGTCCTTTTTATCTTTCATTTATTTGAAGCAATTGGTGCTGGTTATAAAGCAGAGGAGAATATATCAGGTTTATTAATATCCTCTAATTTTTTTTGCCTGGCTGGCATTTAACCCTGAGCAAATGCTTAGATGTTCAAATCACGCCTGAAACGAGAACTCTTTCAGGTTCAGGGAGCTAAATCGGAATAATCAATCATGGCTTGACACATTTTTAGAGCGTATTATGCACAAAGAGCTGCACGTGCAACACTGTAATTGGGTCTATAGTAAAAATGAAATCAGCCTTGGTGGGTTAATAACACGTTTCATTCTTTCAGATTGCAAACGGCGTTTTTATCCATCTCCAACCTCCTTCTGCTGACCTTCAGTTCGGTCCATTCAACAGAACGATCTTCGAAAGTTTGGCCAACGAGCCTCCAGGTATCGATTTACTTTCCTTTCTTACAGAAATTACACTTTTTTTGTGTGTGTGTTCTGAAAACACATTATTAAGCTAGCTATAACTCTGGCACACGAGCTTATTTAGCAGATTTTATATTACGCTGTAATGGTCCAAGGCAAATTTTCTCATTTACATTTCATTCTGTTTCTCTACACCATTTCCCAGCATAATTCTAATTTGCTTAGCTCATAAAACACGATCAACACGGGGGCCACGTGTAAAAGCCTCACTGATTTCTCTGTAGACTAAATCTCCGTTCCACACTTTTGTCTAATCCATATATATATATATATATATATATATATATATATATATATATATATATATATATATATATAATATAATATACACAGTGTGTGTATAATTTTATAATAGGCTTACAGCCAACATTTGAGAATACACTGTAATAAGCGAGGAGGCCAAACAATCCTTGACATCCTTGTTAAATTTCATTATATTCATAAATCTGCAGTCTTTAAGGATTTCATTTCTTTCTAATTTAATAAAAGTTGTTTACTTCACATACTGTATATACACTATATAGAAAAAAGTTTGTGGACACTTGATAAGTTCAGTAGGTGCTTCTTTTTGAACATTCCATTTCACAAATAGTTTTGGGAATAGTTTTACATCTTCTGGGAAGATGTTCCACTAGATTTTGGAGTGTACAAATAGAAATGTGTGGGCTCATTCAGCTGCAAGAGTGTTCATAAAGTCAGGTACATTTACATTCATGCAGAGGTGGAAACAGTAATAAAATATTCTACTTAAGTTAAAGTACTGTAAATTCAATAATATTTTACTTAAGTACAAGTAAAGTTACTGGTCGCAAAATCTAAACTCATTTAAATTGTACAATGGAGATGGGGTGAGGGATTCTAGTGTACTTCAAACAAAACATACTAAAGTAAAAGTACAATTACAGAGTTTAAAAACTACTTTTAAAAGTAGAAGTACACAAAAAAATCTAATCAATTGCAGTAACTCGAGAAAAAGTAATTTGTTACTTTCCACCTCTGCATTTTTAACATATTTATCCAGAGCGATTTACAACAGAGCAGTGGTGCTGGGATTTAACCTCATGACCTTCTGTTTTAAAGTTCATCGCCTTAACCACTGAGCCACCATCTCCACTTATTGATGTAGGTAAGATGAGGAGACCTACAGTGCAGTCAGCATTCCAATTCCTCCCTGAGCAATTAAATGTCAAGGAGCCATAAGTGGAAGCTTGGTGGTCCTGGGATTTAAACCCAAGACCTTCTGATCAGACGTTCAACGTCTTATCCACTGTGCTACCATTTCTGCAGCTAAAACGCCTTATACAGTTTGTGTGCCTTCAAAATTGTAGCTACAATTTGGGTAAGAACCAAATATGGGTAGCAAAGTCAGGTGTCCCAGTACTTTTGCCAATATAGTAAAGAAAACAATACTTACTGTCCATCACTACATATTCATGAGAAATTAGCATTGGGGCATTAGCATTAGTCATGTCATTATCTCTGATTATTTTTGTCACCCCTGAAGGTTTTGTAGATGTAGTGAAACTCGAAATAGGAGTATAGTAATGATTTCTGTTAGGATTTGTTTTCTATCAGCACTGAGTATTTTTCTTCTTTTCTTCACTCTCTGTCTCCACAGAAAATCTGAATATCCTGCTCCAGACAATAAGCACATTGTCTGAACTTTTCTCAACCAGCTGGACGAACGACAGCTTCGGAGCTCTACTGAATGAAATACAGATAAAGGTCAGAACTGGCATAAATCAGTGCAAAGTTTGAGGGGAACTTATGAAGTTCAATTAAATTTTATTTGTATTGCGCATTCGACAATGGACACTTCAGCTTTACACCAATTGTTCGATTACCATTATAAATTAGTCGTCATAAATTAGTCCCTATAAGTTTATCCCTAATGAGGGAGCTAATGGTGACACTGGCAAAAAAATCTCTAAGATGTTGTGAGGAAGGAAACTTGAGAGGAACCAGTTAGTTGGGAACCCATCCTCATCTGGGGGACATCGAATCTCTATTTATTACAGTTCCATCATTGTTCAGGTTATCAACTGTTCACTGATGGACACGTAAATGCTGCAATGTAATATTATACCTTGTCGCAAACGTTTTATATTAATTACAGTCCAACACGATGCGGTTTGTGAGCTCGGACTAGTGTCCTCCCTGACCATCCAATCAAAGAGCGTGAAAATGCTGAGGTAATAAAATGCCTGCTAGATAGCCCCGGTTTACGCAATGGTCTTTAAAATAGATTGTAAGCTACAGGGAGTCCCAGTCCCAGTGTTCATTGAGAAGGGCTTATGGAGGATACCTTTGAGCCCAGGAACACGTGATGTGATGGAATGAAGATAATGGACTATTGGAAATAACTTTATACATATTCGTGGACAAAAATATATTCAAACGTATGTCAGAAATTTAGATTTCAGTCAGTTAGTCAGTTAGTTGAGTTTTGTCCAGCAGAAAAGGCCTTGCTGGCCCACCACTGGTACTGTATGTGTGCATAAACAATGTTTACACAGAGGTATTGTACAAGGTGTAATCAAAAAGTTTCAAGACTTGTTCTGTTTACAAGAAAGTATTTCATTTATCTACAAGCTATCACCTTTAAAATTGTCCCCATGCATGGCAATACAGTGCTCCCAGTGTTCCTGCCACTTCTGGAATGTGTCCTGGAAATCTTCTTTTCGAAGCGCGTCAAAGACCTTCTGCAGTTCTCGCAGGATCTCCGCAGTGGTGTTTAATTTTTTGAGGTTGAACTCGTTAAAGGTCTTCCTGAACTCTTGTCGTTTTCCAGTGCTCAAACGTTTCTGTGGCAGATGTGCCCAGTTTCACGCCGAATTTCACGTTTGCTTTTTGTTCTAACTTGCTGTCCATGATGAAATCGCAGACGTGGTGACGCACATGGATCAGAATAGCACGAAACCTTTTGATACCATTCTCCTATATACAGAGGTAGATTGAGGTAGATTGGGTCCATATCGATATTCCCATTATAAAGTGTGTGTGCGCAAAATAGTCGTTACTATCAGTAGGATCGATCTAATAATCAGGTGCCCACAAACCTTTGACCACTGTTCATTAATTCATAGTCTTTCCATTTAAAAGAAACATCATAGAGCAATTATAAATCCAATAACACTTCTGTATACTAAATTTCTTTGGCACCTGTGGGTGGTTGCGTGTTGTTCCAGCCATTGCAATACAGACACTTCAGGGGATTAGGACTCACTTGTCATTTGATTCGTTTTGTCTTTGTTTTGTTTTTTTGCATGTGACAGTTTCACCTCAGCGCTTCTCGTATCTTTTTGATCTCACGAGGCCTCTGTGGTTAACGCATTGCTGCTTTCCCCGTTCTGACTCGCCTGATTAAATTCAGCATGTAATTATCCATGCTGAAGCAGGTGTGTAAAACCGTGTGAGGGGGAATCACACGGTGCCACTCAGCCGGTCCCCGTGGCCCCAAAATCCGAGCGCAGAATAAAATCAGCGTGGCTTTGCTAGCTTGTCAGTGATGGAGTTTGAGTTGCGCACCAATATTACACTTTTAGTCTTTGTTTACTGTTAAACCATTCCCTCTACATTTCTATAGGATTTCTTTGAGGCTGTGCATGTGTGTATGTGTGTGTGGTAAGTGATGTACTGTACATACAGAGAAAAAGTGAAAGCAATAAAAAACAACTACAGGGACCATCCTACCTCAGGGGGGTCTTTAAAAACCATCCCAGTAATTAATACTCACATGTTTACTCCCTCCACCTTCCGAGACCTGCCGATTTGCTGCTTGGGTGAAAGTACCGGCTGCGTTCAGAGTATCAGAGCATCGCTGATTCTCAACAGAATTGTTTTTCCTCTTTACGTGTTTTTCTCTCGGGAATAGGATGGACAAACAGTTTCTGTATTGGTCATTTTAATTTCAGCTCAAAAATGATGAATTATACTACAACCCAAATTCCAAAAAAGTTGGATCAATGGTTGAAATTGAAATAAAAACAGAATGCAGTGATTTGCAAATCTCATACATCTGTAATTTATCCACAATAAAACAAACAAACAAAAAAAAAAACATATTAAATGTTTAAACTGAGCCATTAGCCATTAAGCCATTTTAAGAAAAAAATATATATTGAATTTAATGGTTGCAACACGTCTCAAAAAAAAAAAGTTTGGGAAAGTAAGTTAAATAGTCAGAGAAACATTTTGTTATTAATGAGGTTAATTAACAACAGGTCAGTAAGATAATTGGGTAGAAATAGTGACAAGGACAAGGACAAAAATCAACATTGGATGTCTGTGATCTTTTGGCCCTCAGGCAGCCCTGCGTTGAAACAGTCAGGATTCTGCAATGAAAATCACTGTATGGGCTCATTAACACCTAAAAGAATCATTGTCTGTGAACACAGTTTGCTATCAAGCAAAGAAAAAGGGCCGTCATTCGCTCTGGGCCGAAGCTCATTTAAAATGTACTGAAGTGGATACTGTTCTGTCATCAGACAAATTGAAAATTTTATTTTTATTTTTTTAAACCATGAACACCACGTCCTCCGGGCTAAAGAGGAGAGGGACCAGCTGGCTTTTTATTTATTTAATTATTTTTTTTTATCAATGCTCAGTCCATAAAAGCTGCATGGTATAGGAGTGCATTAGTGCCTGTGGAATGGACCGCTTGCACAATTCGGAAAGGCTCAATCAATGCTGAATGGTATATACAGGTTTAAGAGCATCTTGAACAAGAGTCTAACTAGTAGAAGTGCTAAACTGGCCTTTAACCATATGAAAACATTTTTGCACTTTGAAACAAAAAATACAACAAAGGACACCCAGAACTGTTGAGCAGCTAGAATCCTGTATCAGACACATATGGGACAACATTCCTCCCCTAAAACTTTCCTCAGGGTTTCCTCAGTTCCCAGATGTATATGGACAGAAGACATGATGCTTCACAGAAGTAAACATGGCCCTGTACCAACTTTTTAAAAATGTGTCGCTGCCATTAAATTTAAATCAAATAAAAAAAGTTAAACAAGTTTAAACATGTGATATTTTTCTATGTTATGTTGTGAATAAAACAGGTTTATGAGATTTGCAGATCATTGCATTCAATTTTAATTTACATTTAAGCTATTTTTCGAAATAGGGTTGTACAACTCCTCCTCCTCTTCATCCTTCTCTTCTTCCTCCCCCTACTAATAATAAAAATCGCGATTTGGACACTCCTAAAAAAATACGAGTGGTGCGATATTAATAAAATTATTAATAAAAATACTCCTCTTCATGCGTTTTCTCTTCCTACTGCTCTTTAATTAGGTAAAAAATAAATAGTCATGAAGTCATGAAGATCAGAGGAAAATGATCAGCTTGGAAAATCAGGAACTGGTTGGTCTCAAGGTTCCATAAGCAGTAAATGATAATCTGTATTGAGGAACAATATCAGGAATAAAGAGTAGTGCCGAAAGCTAACAATACCTACCAAACGTGTCACAGAATGCAGCTTATTCAGGTTGTGAAAGGTTTTATGTGTGTCTACAAAGTGCCGGTGTGTTCAGAGTGGTGATGGTAATGATGATGCTGATGATGATGGTTTTGTTCGTGTTGTAGGTATGCCTTATGGAGAACCTCGAGTCTGTTCAGCTGTTTAGCCAAGCTCTGTCCCTCAGCCCTGGCTTGCTGTGTCACACAGCTCTACCCAGCATCCAGGCTCTTCATGTTCTCGCATTCAACCTGGTAAACCAGACCACCGGCGTGTACGATCTTCTCTACCAGAAAATAATTGGAGACCCCAACACATATGACCTCAAAGTGGACTGGTATAAACCACACCCAAAAACATTTCTTCTGGCTCATGATCATAGCAGAATGCATATATTAATTTCTTACTTGGTTCCTTGTAGGACCACCATCCTTTCCAACCTGCTCGGGATCGACATCAGTGCTTTGCCGAGCTTGAAGGCCAACCAGACCACCCTAAGTGAGATGCCTAACATCCTGATTCTCAAACATCATCTGCTTTGATTACTCCATATTTATCCTTGTAGCTTGCATTCTAAATGCTAAATGCCGCAAATGTAAATGTAAATGAAATAATATCCCTGATTGTGAAAACCAAAAGAGGTCCATCTGTAGCTCACTGTTTAAGATTTTTGGATCAGAAGGTTTTAAGTTTGAAATCCAGACTTAGCTTCTGTCATTCTCTTTTACATGACTACAATGTTGCCCTCATTGCAATGTACATTAAGTTTTATTTTTTGGATTTTAATGTCCTGTCAAAACATTTCATATTTCAAAATGTGCAGCACATTCAGACAAAGAACACAAAACGTTCAGGTCTGTAATATAAGTTTGTGAGGATGGGTTTATGGTGTGTCTGTGCGTGTGTGTTCATGGTGTTTTGTATGTGTATGTCTCAGGTAACGTGAAGGTGTCTGACATGTTGAAGAACAAATCCATGTTTGTATCTAAAGTCACCCGATACACCAGCATTCCTCCTCAAGTCCTCAACACACTGCTGGAGTTGCCCCTGCCTAAGAGCAACCTGCAGGTGCTAAATCTCTCTCTCTT
>NC_060886.1:4038513-4143513 GCF_014805685.1 Silurus meridionalis
GTGTGTGTGTGTGTGTATGAGTGAGATTTTTCCCTTTTCTCATATGCTGTTATGCGCACCTGCTGTGCTCAGTGCTGTGTGTGTGTGTGTGTGTGTGTGTGTGTGTGTGTGTGTGTGTGTATATAATCTGTTGCTCGCTCGCATCACTCACACTTGCGCTATATTCATATACATCATGTGACCACAGGCCAGTGGCAGTAAACGGCGCTTATCTGGTTATACTGCTCTTGACCTGGTTTTGCTCAGCCTAAGGGAATCAATAAAACCAGAACCTTTGTGTGCAGCACTTTAGATGGGAAGCCACAGTCATTTATAGCAATCGGAATGATCGGATTGGAAATATAAAAGAAAAAGGAAAGGGGAAAACAAACTTGTTTTTTTTTACCAATTCAACGTTAAACATTAAAAGTAACTTAGGCATTATGTATCAGTTCCTACATATGCACAAAGTTTTGCACATTTAGAGTTTATTGGCAATTTACCTTGTTCTCGAAGCTGTACGGATTTTATTATTAAGCTCATTATCACATCAGCCATAAGCAATAACAACAAGAAAGGCTAATCTGATCCAGCCTCCTGAGTGACTGCTAGCAAGCCGAGTTGATGCAATAACAGGCTGGAAATGGTTCCAAGGGTTCTGAGTAGACATATTGTCCTGATGTACTTCGTGCGGTCTCAAATGTGTTCTGGCAGCTTTGCTAACGTAACAAAGCGACAGATGACCAATTGCGGTATGCATAGCTACAGTTCTGACAGACAGCATAATGACAAGTGTCATAATGACGGAACCAGCAACATTTGGACCAACATGACTATTTGCAGCATGACGACCTACAACAAAGTGACCCAGCTCCTAACACCCTTGTGGTTGAATAAAAACAAACTCCCCCCGCAAAATGTGGTCCATCTAGGGGTGGGAGAAAAAATCGATTCACCAAACTGCGAGAAAGCAAAACTATTGCAAAGTCAGTGGAGCAAACCTCGTTGAGAATTGTTTAACGGATAAAGATCCTGCTTTAGTCACAGACATGGCGTCTAATATGGTTATCGCTGCCCAATTAACCGGCTTTCTCCATATTAAGTGCTACACGCACACTCATAATCTGGCCTCACAGCGCGCACTGAAGCTGCCCGCTGTCGCGAAGTTACTCGGATGAGTACGACGCATCACTGGATATTTCCATAGAAGTGCTGCAGGACTTCATGTTTTGCAGGAAAAACAAAAGTTACTGGAGCTCCCTGTGCACAAACTTATACCAGACGTTTCAACGAGATGCCATAATAGCTCTCACCTGAGGTGAGAAAGAGCGAGAAGTATATTAGCACCTTGACTGAGTTGGACATTGGAACAGTTTAAACAGCACTTTTATTTTATTTTAGAGAGTATTGATTTTAGTTATTTGTTGCAAATTTAAATTTTATATTCAAGTTTTTGGTACTTGAAAAGTTTTATGCTTCAAGGTTCTTTATGCACTATGTATGTGTGTGCTCATGGAATAAAAATACAGAAAGCTGTGCCTTATTTTTGTTAATATAACTCATATACAGTCTTTTTAAGGGTATGATCAAGTATTTGCCATTGTCTAATCTTTATTAAGCAAACGAAAATCACAATTTAAACAATGAATCGCAATAGCTGCAGAATCGCAATCCTGACAAGCTGGGATACAGTGCATTTAGAAAGTATGCAGATCCCTTATAATTTTGGGGAAGTGGTAGCTCAGTGGTTAAGGCTCTGGGTTACTATTAGGGGGTTCAAGCCCTGGTATAGCCAAGTTGCCACCATCAGGCCTTTGAGCAATGCACTTAACCGCCTCTGCTCCAGCGGCACTGTATTATGGCTGATCCTGCGCTCTGACCCCCTGCTTCTTGACAACTTGGGATACAGTGCATTCAGTAAGTATTTAGACCCCCTTTACTTTTAGGGAAGTGGTACCTGAGTGGTTAAGGCTCAGGGTTATTGATCGGGGGTTTGAGCAATGGTATGTCCAAGCTGACACTTTTGGGCACTTGGGGAAGGCCCTTAACCCTCTGTGTTCTAGAGGTGCTCTATCATCTCTGACCCCAGCTGCCTGACAAGCTGGGATACAATTGATGCAGAAAGTATCAGACCCCCTTCACTTTTTGGGGAAGTGGTAGCTCAGTGGTTAAGACTCTGGTTTACTGATCGTGGGTTCGAGCCCTGGTATCAACAAGCTGCCACTCTTTGGTCCATGAGCAAGGTCCTTAACCCTCTGTTCTCGAAGGGGTGCTGTATCATGGCTTACCTTGCGCTCTGGAATATGCAAGAAAGAATTTCACTGTGCTCACAATGTGACAAGTAAAAGATACCTTGAAAGCCAGGATAAGTGAAAATTGTGCACAAAACTTGGACCTGAGCACTGATGTATATGACATTCTTTTTTTTTTTGCACTTGCTAGCAAGATATTTTTGTAAAAAAAAACCACCCTCATCAATGTTTGCTTCTGTAACTAGAAATAAACAGACATGTTGGATAATAACACAGCCGGCAGTGTTGACTGGGAGGGGGGGTGAAGACTGACAGACACAAAGCCAACAAACAGCGCAACGCCAATCAATGCTAAACTCTCACCGCCTATTGTTCGAGGGCCGATCTAGCACTGCACCTCAGTCATTCTGAACACGCTGGCCTGTGACTCATCTTACCAAAGTGCTGCTAGAACATCCATGAAGATGAAGTCTGAGAGCGGCTTTTGTGCCTCGGCGGTAAATCCGAGACAGCTTTTGTCAGGCTACAATTAAAAAAAAAACTCAGACGTCGCAGCATTCGCGAAGCCACATGCTGAGGATTTGTCTAGCGTGAGTGAAGAGAGATTGTGACTGACAGCGTCACTCGTCCGACACGCTATTCGCCGGCTCTCCTTTCTGCTTCTTTCCTCCTCCTCCGTCTTCTTTCATCCCTCGCTTTGTGCTCGCTACAATAGAAAAGGAATTACGACAACAATGCCCATCGGCCTAATCCTCGCTAAGACACGCTCATTACCGCGACGTACAGAATTATAACTTCGTTAATTGTCTCTTTGTTTTTTTTCCCTCTTCGTCTTTTGCTCTCTGAAGTCGTTGACAACTTGTTTTACTTTGTTTTTGTTCCTACTTTTTTCCTCTTACTTCTTCTCGCCTCCTGAATACTAGCGTTAATACAGAAAAAGAGTAATAACAGGCTAGGATGAAAAAAGGAAATGCGGAATGTTGTTTCGGATTTTCGTCTTTGCTCTTTCTCTTGTGAGCGTTGCTAAAAGGATGATTTCTGCATTGCCTGGATGTTGTTCCTAAAAATCCTTTATTTTCTTTAAAGCTGTTATAGCCAATCTGCGTTCAAGCGTAATTTCAGAGCCACTTTAATCCTTACATATCGACAGCTCTCCGATTCGACTGCAGCGCCGCACCGCAACGGATTCAAATTTGCTGTGCGGATGAATAAATATGTGGAGTCCAGTCGAATGGCTGAGTGGACATTTGACAAGGAAGCATTGCTTTAATTAGCTGTGTTGTGTCTTCTGTTTGTGTGTGTGTGTTTTCTTTCCACCCAATGCTTACAGTCAAGCCCGGGAGAACTTTTCATTGTGCTATCTTGAGCTGAATTTTGTGCAAGTGGCCGATAATGAACGAGGCGCTTGTGCAAGAGGGAAGTTGAAAGGTGGCAGTGTGGGAATGACAAAGGTTAGGAGAGCGAAATGCGAAAAGAGCACAGGAACACTAAACCTGAATAAGCAAGAACAAGCAGTCACCTTGCAGCTTGACAGAAATACCACTGCTTGGGTTAAAAGAGAAAAAAAGACAGAGGGAGAAAAAGAAGAAGAACGTGTGTATGGTGGGGGAGTCCTTGAAAAGTGACGAAGCGTGATCCAGAACGCTTATACCTGGTTAAAGCCGAGGGAACGAGGTGCAGCAATGTATACGCAACATCAATCTTGCATGTTACACACCTCCGGGACCCATGTAGGGTTCTTGTTTTAACCTAGAAATAATGAATTATTAGCATTAATTATTAATCTCTTCCCCCGTGCAGTCAAGATGTGGGGTTACTTCAGGTCGCTTCAGAATTGGGACATTGCCTAATAGCTTTATTATGGCTCACAATGCATATGAAATGATCCAAAGGTTTCGGATTAGAGGTGAAGCGAGCACGGAGAAAATAGAACGAGAAAAATCAGACCCCGACGGACTCATTTGTATTCCAACATATCTCGCACATCTCGCTCTGACAGAAATGAAAAGGCTACAAAGTCTAAAGTTAGGTCAGGCATAATAAAATAGCGCCACTTCGCCCAGAGTCAAGACTGCACCATTTTTTGGCCTACGGTGGCCATTTACCCGAGACAGCAGTGCTTCATCTTCAGCCGCAGTCACACACTGCCTGTGAGTGACGGAGCCAGGAGGGGGACCAAGTGTCCAAGTCGCTGTGTATTTGTCTGTCTTGTTGTCTCTCTCGCTCTCACTCTCTCTTTCTCTCTCATGGCGATCATTAAACCCCTCCGGCAAGGTGAAGTGCATGCTGATGTAAGAGTATAGCGAGAAAGCGAAAGTCTCTAATTTTAGCTACAGGGTTTTTTTTTTCCACACCCCCTTTTTGATGAAAGCCGGGTGAGTTTCCCAGGAGCGCTACGTAAAGGAGCCGCCATCAGAGGACTCGGACAGCTCAATTAATCAGCACAGCCCTGGGGAAACTCGGGCCTTCGACACGGACACTTTATTCCAGCCTGGCGCAGGACACACAGTCCCTGACACCAACCAAACCGCCATCTCTCTCTCTCTCTCTCTCTCTCTCTCTCTCTCTCTCTCTCTCTCTCTCGCACATACATACAGACTTTCTCACGTTCTTATCCTTTGACCCTTTTTTCTGCTCCGTCACTCTTTCGTACGTGGCTTCTCAACTGTCACATGACTTTAATCCATCACTTGGTTTCTTTCTCCTCGTTCTGTCTGTTCACGTCTTGTTGCTGAATTAGATGTGGACACCGATGGGAAGCTGTCTCTCCACTTCGAACTAGTTATCTCACACACACACACACACACACACACACACACACACACACATTGAGACAAATTCATTCTTCTGCTCCACCTTGTCTGACATTTTCCAATTTTCTCCCTGTCTCTTGTTAACTCATTGCTCGGCTTATAGTTGAGTCTGATTTTTATTTGTGATTGTGTGTGGGGCGAATACGGCGCTCCGTAAATTTTCTGACCTTCCGCGTACATTTAACCACGTCAACTGTCGTTCCGCTGGTGATGGAGTGAAAGTAAGGGTTTTGTGGCTTGCTGTAGAACTACCAGGAAAATCAAATCACTCCTTCCTTTCTCCCTCCCTACCTAGTTTGCTAGGAGTTAAGACTAATACATCCACTACATACACACAACGTTGTGAACACGTTTCCTTTTATAATAACCTCCACTCTTCTAGAAAGTTGTTCCAATAGATTTTAGAGTGTGCTTGTGAAGATTTTGTAAAGATCGTGTTAGTAAAGTCAGGTAGGTGAGGTGAGGAGGCCTGGGGTGCAGTCGGCATAAACAATCATCCCAAGGATGTTAATAGGATTGGAGCTCTATAGCAGGAGATCTTCCACTCCGAAACATGTATAGCATATCTTCATGGGGCTGGATTTGCACACAGGAGCAGGCAATGCAGTTGTGGCTACAGTGAAAGGAGACATGTTAAATTGTGTTCATTGGGTTTTTTTCTTCAGTAATAGCATTCACTCTCACTGTATGAGATTCCTGTCTGTGATGCAGTTCTCTGTTACACTGCGTTTCTCTATAATATTGATGTTTCTATAGCTGTGGGATCATAATGTTGGTAATAAGAGGTCCACTGATTCAAGTAGGACACCACTGAAGGCCTGCGTGTTAAAAGCACAGCCAGCCTGTGAGTATTAGAATGCAAAAATAGATAAAAAATTATCTGATCTTATTTGATCTCAATGTGACATTTGATACAATTATTCACCAGATGTATAGCCATCGTGTCTTTATAAGTCTTCCAGGATTTGTTTGAGAATGGATTAAACATTAAGAAGCCATATTTAAAAGGATTTTTGTTGCTTAGGGAAATTATTAAGTGTCTAAATTATGGAGTGCCGCAAGGTTCCATATTAAGACCTGCACACTTTTCACTATATGCATTGCCTGTTATCTTTATGATATTGTTTTGATTGATATTATCTGCCATATTTGTTTGTTATATTGCATTTCTATTACTACATGGAGTAAGATGACTTTAAGTATAAAGAAAGTTCTATAAATAAATCCTATTATATTAGTATTATTATTACTATTATTATTAATATTATAATACCTATGCAAGCATTCTGTATTCAGTGAGCATAATTGATCCCTTACATGAATCAAAGATATTTCTCTTATGCTGTCACTCAAAAAAATAGAAAAAAGGTCAAGGTCTGGTGTATATGCATTATGCATGTCAATAAATTATTAAAGGAAGCTGACAGTTTATGTTAATCTGAAGACTCAATCGGCCTCATTATTACAGCAATGGGATGGTGTACAGAACCATTTACTGTAGCGTGGTACAAAAATAGCTAGTAGTAATAATATGAATATATGCTGTAGTTTATTTATAGAGAGTCGCAGAAATTTTTTAAAAAAAATGTCTCGAATGTATGAATGTGCGCTGTGTGTGTGTATTCGGGCAAATGTGAAACCTTCATGAATATGAATTCCCTGGAAGCAGAATTCTTCTCGCCAATCCTGTCCTGTCTTGCTGCACTGGTTCCCTTTAGGTGAACTTTCTTTTGTGTTGTGTTTTCTTTCTCCCCGTGTGGTTTGTCTTGCTGATTGTTATGTGTACCTTAACAAGCAAGTGGTAAAAAAAAAGGTTGCAGATTCAAATTTTAATGTTATTACCCATGACTAGCTGGCAGCCAACCTTGAACTCAGTACCTGCCTTCTTTACTTGACTGTCTCATTGTGTGGTCATTATTTGGAAGAAACAATTAGCGATTTTTGAGTATTGTTTCCTTTTTTTTACTGACTTTGTCGGAGTTCATTTTATGTTTATTAAGCCTGAGAGATGGAATAAGTTTCAATCTTTTGGGAAGATGTTCCACTAGATTTTGGAGTGTGCTTGTGGAGATTTGTGCTCGTTCAGCCACAAGGGTGTTGAAAAAGTCAGGTACTAATGTAGTTGGGGAGGCCTGGGGTTCCAATTCATCCCAAAGGTGTTCAATAGGGTTGGAGCTCTATAGCAGGAGATCTTTCACTCCAGCTCATTTAACCTATATTTTCATGAAGCTGTCTTTGTGCACCATCATTATGATGCCACGGCTATAGAAACATCAATATTATAGAGAAACGCAGTATAACAGAGCACTGCATCACAGACAGGAATCTCATACAGTGAGAATAAAAGTTACTAAAGCAAAAAAAAACAATGAACACAATATAACACGTCTCCTTTCACTGTAGCCACAGCTGCATTGTCTGAAAACCTCATTAACCTCATTACATGACTCCATATAGAGTCTATATACAGTTTAATAAAAACTGTAGATATCTCTATTAATATATTATTTTGTCATGGATCAACTTATCTGTACTTTTGACTACAATATTTGCAGAAAATACATTAATTTAAATCTATTATTGTTATGAAACTAGTGCAATTTTATTTAGTATTAGGCTTTTTTAAATAGTTATATATATATATATATATATATATATATATATATTTATAAATGACAAATCTTGTATAAAAACATAATAAAAGAGAATGTAAAGATATAATAAGGTTTTATTCAGTGTATTTTCTTTGGAGATGAGACGACTTGAGCTAACGGAAACGCCGGTGGGGTGTGTGTGAGTGTGCGGGGAGGGATGGGGGGGGTGGCGGGGGGTTGTGGAGGCGATAAGCGGAGGCGGAGGGAAAACTCGTTTTTTTACTATCACTCCTGTACACTACATATCCCTAAACTTTAACATTTTTACTTTTTCTTCTTTGCTTATCCTAATTTTCGTCACAATCTTCGTCATCTATCAGCGGCGTCTCGAGCTCGTATCTCAAGTTTTTGCTTGCGTATCAAAGCAAAAAATCGACCGAGTGACCGCTCGTATCTCAAAAAACTTGTATGTTAGGGCACTCGTATGTCAAGGTATATATATATATATATATATATATATATATATATATATATATATATATATATATATATATATATATATATATATATATATATATATATATATATATATATATATATATATATATATATATATACATTTTTTTTTTAATAATCTGATGCTAAAAGTGAAATTGTAATGACACAGATATATATATATATATATATATATAGTAAAATCCATTTAGCCCTGCTAGCAAAGTTATTCCCACCACATCTTTTAGCATTGCTTCTAGCATTATTAGCTAAGTCATCATGCTAGCTAGCTCTCATTGTGTATTTTATTTATCTGACAGAGTAAATAAACAAGGATGATTAGTTAGGCCTATGCAATGAAAAGAGTAAACGAAGAGCACATTCATTCATTTATTCATTACATCAGATGATGTCATGTATCTGGAAGAAGAAAAAAAAAAGGAATGGTGGATATGAATGCAAATCTATTTGGGGGCACTTACTTTTAGTGCGGTTACATCAAACGGAGTGATGGCTCCTGTAATGTTTGCTATAAGGAATAATGACATATTTAAGCTTTCCACTTGGACCTTGGCAAATCTCTTTAATTATTAATTGTTCTCTGCTGTTTAATGAAAAAAGTCATTAATGTTCCAAAGGATCTACATTTAGAAAAATAATATCAGTGCTGATGGACTGGACAAGCTATTTGTTGCTTCAGCTCCCAATTAGAGGATGTAGCATGATGCGTTGGCACGAAACCTTAAATATAAATCATTTACTTAACGTGTCTGCTATTTGGCAACCCCCATTAGAGAGCAACAGTGGCAGCTGTGGTGTTGAGATTTGAGCTCATAACCTTCTGATCAGAATATATGCTTAGCTATTACTCCTTCAACAGACAAGGCTTGCTTGAAGAGTTAAGTATTATTAGCTTCCTAAAAATTGTGAAAGTTGACCTGAGTTTGAACTAGTTATTTTGCTTGATGTGTAGTTTTGAAAGGTCTGGTCTGAAAGTGTCTGGAAGATCTTCTACACTGGAGCAGAAGACAATGTGAAAACCCCAGACCACCGTTGACACCATTCGACAATGGAAAGATGGTTGCGGGAATTGTTATGTGAGCTCAAATATCTGAACAACTCTGGAAAAAAACACCTTTTTTGTCTATATTAAGATCCTTACCATTACTAATTATGGTTCATTTAAACCAGGCGATTATGTGCTTTTTCCTGTTTGGTCTTTGTTGCCTCAGAAGGTTTTAGGGAGATTGGTTTTTAGCTTCCTTTTAATTTAATCTGATGTGATTTTACACACACACACACACACACACACACACACACACACACACACACACAGGCCTCAACCTGACCACAAGTCCCTGTTGTAATCATTCTGTCACCTTCTCAGCTGGTGGAGAAGGTGATGATAGAGGATGCGGATCCCCTCTGACAGAAGAAGATGCTAGTTTGCGATGCCCACGTGCGCCTCCCATTTCACCCTGGTGTGGGTTTATTCAGATTCCATTTGCGTTTTTTTTTTTTTTTTTTCTCGTCCGCTGACAGGCACGCACACGCTGGCGGCGGAGACAGGCGCATGAATAAAACAGTTGTATTAGATGCTGTCTTTTGTCAAACAGGCGAGTCCGCTTATTGGGGACAGGCAAACTTGTTACAGATAGTAGCCCTTCCCTTTTAGCAAATTGCCCCGAACTGCTTTCTTGTACAATAAAAAAGCTCTCTTTGTCCATAATGTGTGTTTTTAAACCATTTTCCTCTTGTTTGTTTACATTTGCTTTTATTTGCATTTACATTTGACATTTTTAAGGCCCAATTGCTCAATTGTTTAGAGATATCGTTATATATTTTTTACATGTATCCTGCAGAGTATTTAACAACAGAGTGTATCAGATCCAGAACGAGTTAGTAGTCCTCATTACACTCTGATCAGCATGTGTGTTGTGTTTTTAATTAGTGGGCTGGTGGAGGAAGCTGTGTCAGTGTGTGTGTGTGTGTATATATGTTTGTGTGTGTGTGTGTGTGTGTGTGTGTGTGGGGAGTGCCTGCTTGCCAAGCCGCCATTTCCCATCAGGCTAATGGCTGCTCACGCTCCGAACCCCCAGGGCAGCTGGCAGGGCCAGCCTCTTCCCCACCAGCACTGTACCACCTGACTACACCAAATGTATCTAAGTCGCTGTCTTGTGCACACATACACATATACACACAAATGTACACACACACCATATATTTTTCATTATATTAAAATAGATCAATTCTAGCAAGAAAGAGACAGCTTGCTTCACATTGTTATAAAAAGACCTAACCTAGGATTTCTTCCACTTCATCTGGAATGAATGCATTATTCCCATAGACAAAGTGTTTTGCCCATTCTTTCTGACTCTACTACTCTACTCCTGACCAGGATGAAACAGCACCATGAAGAACAATAAGTGTGTGAATATAAACTTAGAGACATTTTCTATAAAATAAAAATACAAATTCTCAGATGGTCATCATTCACAATTTGTCGAATGGTTTGGAAATTTTTGGGGGTTGGGCTTGTTGAAGGTCTTCCCGATCTGGCGTGTTCCAGTGATGTTCTACCGCTCTTGAAGCACGGGTGCCACTCAAAACGCAGACGTGGTCAGAAAAGCACCAGCTGCACAGCTCCTGATGTACACAGGGCGGTGTCTTTTTGCACATTGACATTTTGGATGTTTGGATGTTTGGATGTAGGTTGGTTCCCCCTATGACTGTGCGACCTTGTGCTGCCATCTGTTGGTGTTTTTACAAAACTAGTCTCAAACCTTTTTGATACCACCTCCTAGTTTAGCGGTTAAGGCATTGGACTTTAAATCGGAAGGCTGTGATTTAAAATCCCAGCCACACCAAGCTGCCACTCCTGGACCCTTGAGCAAGGCTCTTAAACGCCAATCTCGATAAGAGCGTCAAAAAGCCATAAATGTATATATTTGGAGAAAACAGGCTTTGGAATCTGTGGTATTTTAAGCCTTGGTGATTAGAAATATGATTCTTATAAAGTATATATTGCTAGTATAAAAAATAACTGTCTATTTCTTAAATTGGAACCAAAATCGGATTAAACCAAGACTATTTTTCCCTCAAATGTGAGGATTCGGCCTCAAAACTGTTTAATGCAGAAGGCCTTGCTTCAGCATCTTCGCTGTTTTGTGCTATTGATTGCTCAGGAGCTGTGCCGATACCATCTGTCGAGGTGGAGATTGCCACCTGATGCCAGTCTGATGGACCCCAGGAGGTTTTGGACCGATCCGAGTGTCGCTCTCTCTGCCATGTGTATCTGTTTCCAGCTCTCTATGGAGCTGCATGCTTAAAAAAAAATCCTCAGCCATACGTTGTTGAAGGCATAGACTGAGTTTTTTTTTTTGCTACTTTGCTTTACTATCCAGAGGCTGACTTCTTGAGCAAACACGCGAGTGTTCAGTCTGGGTCAGTCGAGCCCGTTTTGCCTTGAGGCAATGAGCAGCTAGAGGTGCATTTTTGAGCAACAAGATGCATTCGTGATGAATTTCAAATCTCCCCAGAGTTGGTGCTGTGCATGTACACAAGTGTGTCTCACCACAGTCTCGCAGTCCTGCAGTGAAAGGTGATTAGAGAGTTGGCTTGTATTCTATAGGCACTCACCAGCATTTCAATCACACAGCTGTATCTGCTCCCTGTGGAAAGTTCTGCAACCATCTGAGGGGCGGAGAGAGATCTTTTTACCCCTCCCTTCTCTGCTGCCATCTGCCCCTCTATTTTCGCTAATCAAATTGATTACAACAACAAAACGGACAAAATGCTCATTAGCATGGCACTTCAGTTAGCTGTGGCTGCGGGACAGATGGAGTGGGTTTCGACCTTTGGTGTACAATCTCTCGTAAATCTTAATCTGTGCTAATAAGGCTTGATACTCTTTCAGACAACATCCAGCTCTTCAGACCGCTCCAGATTCTCGCTTCGCAAACTTCCTGTTCTTCATCAGAATAGTTTTTTTGAGGAACAATTGAGTGTGTGGAGCTGCAGCAATTTGTGATATTCTCAGAATCTCAAAATCTCAGAATGCAGATGTTCCTCCAGACAAATCATTGCCATGTAGTAGCTTGTATATGCAGCATTTTTGCAATGATTTGTCTGAAACATCTGCATTTTGGAAAATGGAAGGACATCTGCAATCAGGAAAGTGCAGGACAGCTAAGCTAAATGCAGAAAATGCCGGAAAGCTACTACATGGCAATGATTTGTCTTGAAAAACATCTGGATCTTGAGATTTGAACATCCCAAATGTATTGTGGTTCTTGAATGAATAAGGCACTAATTAGCACATAAAAGCATGACATATGATTGTTTTATTTGTCTATTTGTTTGTTTGTTTTTAATGCTTGCCCATGGCAAAATTGGCGTCTCTTCTCAAAGTTGTATTTATACACACTAAAGAGAAATGTCAAAATGTCCTGACGTAGTCTGTCAAACTAGCTAGCTGTCTTATACAGAGTTCTTGGCTAAAGGATCGTCTACTTATTCGCATTGAGATCTCTTTTTTTGTACGGATATTATCAATTATCAATCAAATTTTTGTTGGATGATTGTCGGATTTGGAGAGTTTTATTTGTTCTTCTACAAATATTCAGAAGTTTTTGGATCAAACGTATTTAAAGCAGGTTTTTAAGTTGGGAAGAAACTCCTGAATTTGGTTGTTTCCTTAAAACAGTAATAGTATCACTGTGCTATCATTCTAATGTCACATAAAAGAGATGGCCTAGAGGCGTATTGGATTTAGTTTGATCAAATCCGGGCATCATTTTTTTCTTTTTTGAACCAGCTGAGCTGAGCATAGCCGCAAGCTACACTTTTGTGATCTATTACAGGCGATTAGTATTGATCCCAGGGAATGCGCAAAGTCTCTTTGGTCTGCTCTGTGAAGTAGTCAAAGCCTGAGTTGGCCTTAACAAGTCAGGGGTGACAGCAAAATGGAAGAATTGCATGAATAATTTTTAAACAACAAAAGACCTTAGAAGACGAGAGAACATTCAATGCCTGCATGCCTTGGGATATTAGGAGAAGAAAGTATTCGGGTTATGAGCTAACTGATAATACTTTCAATCAGCGCGAATGCATGTGTATAGGAAAAAAAATATTGTGAACATCCAGAATCAATTACGCTTACTAACTGCTGAGCGAGTCTACAAAAACGCTGGGAAAATGTAGGATAACAGCTTCTTCTTTCGGCTGCTGCCGTTAGGGGTCTCCACAGCGGATCATCCTACTACGATTTTCTAAAGGGGACAGGTAAATGGAAGACAAGTGTTGGTGATTAGTAGGAGGGAGAGGCTGAGCAAAAGTGTTGAGCGTTGGAGGGAGGCGTGACTGGTGGCTCTCTGATATTTATAGACTTTACTATTTATTTTTATTAAGCATTAAATTAACTTTTGGACCACAAGATTAACAGACAACTAGGTAAGCATGTATACCAGTAGCTAAGCTCATGTACCGTTGGGAAAGCCTGTAGACCAGTAGGCAGTCAAAAATAATTACAAGTTATTCCTATAGAACACGTATAACGTAACTCTGTAGACCACTAATCAAGTCTTCAGACAATAGAACAAGCTTGTAGACCACGCTTTTAAAACACTATTCAAGCCTTTAGATCAGAATAAGAGTTTAATACAATAAGCTGGTAGATTTATTTTTTATTTTTGTTAATTTAGTTTTTCGATTTTTGAGCTATTGTGGATTTCCTGTGTATAAGGAATTTAGCATGCTCCTAAGCCTGTGTAGGTTTCCTCAGGGCTCTCAGGTTTCCTCCTACACTCTAGAAGCATTCTGATAGATCGATCAGAAACTAATCCTTTTTACATTTTAGCTCAACTCGTACTTCCGCCTCTGCGCAAACTCCGGTCAGACGCCCCAATGCGTAAGAAGGAGGAAAAGAAAGCCAAGGTACACGCTCTCAGATCTGGCGAAATGTCAACTTTGCACAATGTTTCCTCTGTCTCCACAGCACAACAGTATCACTGTTGGAAAAAAAAAAAGAGAGAGAGAGAGAGCTTTGTGTTTGTCTCTGTTGGTATTTCCTCATGATGCTGATTTCAGGTCCGACTAGTGTTGACAGTTAATATTAGTAACCAATTTTCTTTCTGTATCTCTGGCTGTCTCTGTGAATCTTGTAGTTTTTTACTAGACATGGTTCTCTAACTAAATCAGATCTCAGGTAGTTGGGAAACACGTGTTTTGTCTCGAGCATGCTGGCAGAGTAAATTGCTGCCTGTCGAGCCCGAAAATAACCTGTCAACCACGCACAGGTGTCTATGCATGCAGCGTCTGATGGACGGAGTAAAAAAAAAAAAAAAGCATGTGCAAGTGTGTGTGCTGAGTAAATGTGTATAGATGTAGGTAGAGATTTCACTAGAAGTTTGGCCAAGTCAAAATATGAGGTGTTCGCCATGGCTCTGTGGTACTGTCAGAAGAAAAAAAGGACCGGGTTCCCTCCGAAACGAAGCAGACATCTTACGGCAAAGGTGTAAAAATCACCCGAAAAATCATACTTGAGTAAAAATAGATACTTCACTGCAAAACTGACGCTATTTCAAATCACTTATTCCAATAGCACTTGAGTAAAAGTCTATGTGCATCTGAGCAGTACTTGTGTATTTGACTCATATTGAACGTAGGCTCAAAGATGCTCTAGTCCTCAACACTAAGACACATGTTAGTGAAAAGCCAAAAACTGTTGGTTTCATTTCTGAAAAACACAACAACCTCTTCAACACGCTAGAATGACACAAAGAGCAAACAAGTGAAAGTAGTGAAGCAATCTTTTAAAAACGGATCTATAAATTACAAATAAATGTTTTTTTTTTATATAAAGTTAAAACAAATATTCTTTAACAAAAGCTGGGTTTTAAAGTTTTTGGAATTTATTCGAGCCTGTTTTGGACTGAAAATGAGGTCAGCGGTGCTAAAAAAGTCACTCACAGGCAAAAGATGCGGTCGGGGAGTGTTAATGACTTAAAAATTGCTAAATTGCGTAAAAATTGGTCATTGGTAACGCTCATCGGCAATTAAAATAAAAAGTAAAAAGAACATCTACTTAAATGTAAATGAGACTAGAAACTTGAAAGTAGACAAAAATTTACTTAAGTACAGTAACAAAGTTCATTCACTCAAATACTTTACACCACTGCCATACGGTTGTAAAATACGATTTATAGATGCCAAAATAAATTTAATATTTCTGTAAATCATCTTTCAGCCAATCAGGAATGGCGGAGTCAGGTGGATATGACTAAATTTATTCCTAAAACTTAGCATAAGAATATGCATAAGTAATGTATATGTGTAGTAATTAAAAAAAGCATATCCAATCCGATTGTCTGGCTTCATGTGAATTTGAATACGCTACGGTTTACAGTGTGAAGGTGATACGATTTATTTGTTTTAATGACACAGCGGTTTCACGGATAATTTGTGTAAATGAGTCGTTTCTTATTAACAACCTGAATGAAAGCAATGCAGAACAAATCCATAAATTAAAACACTTAAGGAACATAACTGGGCAGGGACAATCTTTTTTTAAATCTTAGACGTAAATGGGAGATTTGAAATGGGTCTGTAATTCGATAGTGTGTTTGGATCCAGATTAGGTTTTTAAATGAGGGGCTTAATAACTGCTAATCAGGAGGTCATGAACGCATGGACGAGCTTCTCTGCATCAGATATAGATAACATATTCCTTAGCTTAGAAATATGTCCTGCCGGTTGGTTGTCATTTTGTAAGAAGCCTGTTGGTTTTACATTACAGCGAAATTCTTTTATCTGCAGAGTGCAGGGTCATGGCCATGATACAGCACCCCTGGTGCAGAGAGGGTTAAAGGCCTTAAAGGGCCCAAAGGTGGCAACTTGGCAATACTGGGACTTGAACCCCCAACTTTCAATCAGTAACCCAGAGCTTTGACCACTGGGCTACCACGTCCCCATAAGGATTTCACGTTTCCCAGCGTGTCAGGTCCATGGTATGGCCTCCTCTGGAGCAGATTGTTTTGAGTGCCTAGCTCAAGGGCCTAATAGTGGTAGCTTGGCAGTGCTGGGGCTTTAACCCCCAATCCTATGATCAGTATCCCAGACCCTTAACCACTGAACCCTGCGTGATGGTATGTGGACTATATTCACAAATCTGTGATCATTTGGCAAAAAGATTTGCCATCTCACATCTACACAGCTCTGGAATTATCACATGCAAGCCATGTAGGTTTCCTTTAGGTTTTCTGGTTTCCTTTAACTTCTCAGGAAGTATGTGTAGGTGTGTGTTAGATCATAGTAATGATAAAGGTGTGAATGAGTGTGTACATGGTATGTAGATTGGTCTCCCAGACAGGGTGTATTCTCACTTGACTTATAATGTTAAACCCTGGATAGGCTCAGAGTGGGATAAAGATGATTAAGTGAGTGAGTGAGTGAATGAATGAATGAATGAATGAATGCATGAATAGGTGGCTGATGGTGTAACATAGCAGACCAATTTGCTTGAATCTGGAAGGGGGGTTGAGTTGAGTTTCTAAAGAAGGATGATGATAAAGAAAAGTACGACGATCGATTGATTTAGTTCCTGACAAGCACCGCATGCTAATGGGACTCCTGGCATCGGTTTGCCCTAAACCGACGATGCGAGCAGATTCCACCTACAGTGGCTGTGTGGGAGGTTTTATTGCGGGCTTCTTTAGTTAACGAAGGCAAAAGCAAAAATGTTTGGCGCTGAGATCGGGGCCCTAATTAGCAGAATTAGCCACAGATCAAAGCAGACAATTAGGGATGGTGTTGGCTAAGGGGCCGGTCTCATTTACATCACAACGCAGCAGCAAGCTTGTCATTATGGACAGCCAAAACAATACGGCTGAGGAAACACGCCAGAGCTTGTCTTACCTCCTTCTATTTCTCTCCCCTTCGGCTGCTCTCTCTCTCTCTCGCTCTCTCTGTCTTTCACGCTCTTTCTTTCTGGCATTTGCCGTATCTTGGTTTGCGAAACGTTGATATGCATGTAAGGGAGACAAAACCTCATTTTCGCTTTTAACTCAACTTAATTAAGGAGGGAATTAACTTGTTTTATGCGTGCGCAATCCCAGTACGTGGCTCGCCCACAGAAATATCGTGCCGTTCAAAGTCCTGGCACGGCTATTCAAGCGGACCGGTAAAAAAAGAGGGGCTGATGGAGGACGAGTCTTTGTCCCTTCTGTCAGTGTTTGCTCTCACAGTCTGAAGAAAAGCTCTCTCAATTCACTGTTCCTTCCACTTAAAGGTAGTTGAAAATAAAAAAAAGTAGAAGCCTTTCTTTGCGGGAAAAAAAAGAACTTCCTGCATCTTTTTTTTTTCTTTTTTTTGTCCGCTTCGACTCGTGATGTCCGGAACAAATTACAGGAAGGACGTCAGTCAGACCAAAGCGGCTGATGAATGTTATATGGTACCATTGCAACCTAATATATGCTGGAGGGAAAGAAGTTCATATCACTTCCTCTCAGACTTTTAGAGAATATTACGTACAGTTTAAAATGTAGACTATGTAGACTACAAAGACAAACATTTGTGGACACCTGCCCTAACATTGCTATGTGCTTTTTGAACCTCCCATTCCACATAAAGTCTCCATTTGGTGTTCTAATAACCTCCACTCTTCTTGGAAGATGTTTCACTAGATTTTGTGCTCATTCCAGTTCTTCCCAATGATGTTCAATAGGGTTGAAGCTCTATAGCAGGAGAGCTTCCACTCCATTTTCCACATGTAAAGTACATTTTCATGGAGCTGGCTTTGTGCACAGGGGCACTGTAATGCTAGAACAGGTTTGGGTCTTCAAGTTCAAGTGACAGGGAAATTCAATGCTACCACACCCAAAGACATCCGATACAATTATATGCTTCCAACTTTGTGGTAACACTTTGGGGTGAACCGCATACAGCTGGAAATGTCAGGAGACCCAATACTGTATGTCTATATAGTGTACCTCACTTGCACAATTTAAAACTAAATAAATAAATATCTATTGTTGAGCATTTGAAGGCCTCGTTAAAGGGCCCAGCATGGTCACGCTGCTGGGATATGAACTTCTGACCTTCTAATCAGTAGTCTAGCACCTTAACCATTGAGCAGCCACTTCATTGTCATTGGGCCTCTGGAAGCAGTAGATTTGAGACTTGTTTCAGCACAACAGCAGCAAATTTATCATAAAAATAAAAATAAAATATATATATATATATATATATATATATATATATATATATATATATATATATATATATATATATATATATATATATATATATATATATATATATATATATATATATATATATATATATATATTTATATTTATTTTTACATTTTACATTACATTCTTTTGTTTGTATAATTTATTGCGGTATTGTTAATATCGGCTGATGACATTAATAATTAAACAATTTTTGTGTTTATTATGTTTATATTACATAACATATATTATATATTTGTAATCAAAACGTTGTCGCGTGATCAAATTAGGTTGAATTTGTACGCAGTGGTTTTTGTAGTAAAATATATTTAATATAATAATTTATAATTGAATAACAGTGGATTTTGGGAATGGGAATATGAACTCATTTGTGTGTGTGTGTGTGTGTGTGTGTGTGTGTGTGTGTGTGTGTGTGCTGTCAGTCTTGGCAGTGAGTTCCAGCTGAAGTGTTTGATGAATGGCAGGTCCTCGACAGTCGACCTCGCCTTTTAGCTGAAGTGCCATTCCCCAGTGCTCAGGAGACGTGGACTTGCTTTTGTTCCAACCAAAGCCATGAATATGTTTTTTTTTTTTTTTTTTTTTAAGGGGTGGGCTGCAGTTTAAACAGAATTCACTCTCCATTTCAGCCTGCACTTCAGGGCTCAGGCCAATTAAAGCAAAAGGCAGAACTCAGCGCTCGCCGCTCGAGGCTCACCTCTGCGACGGGAATAGATGCGTTCGTAACTGGCCATGGCTTCATAACCTGCTTCACTGGGCAGTGCTTAAGCGTAAAATCTGTTTATAATAAATAAATAAAAAGTCCCATTTTGAGCCGAAAGTCTTTTGGAAATCTAATAACAAATCTTCAATTTAATGCCATATAAAGTATTATACACCAATGTGTGCGATTTTGTTCCATGCCGTATTATCTACAAACTATACACCGTATTATTATTTTTTTTTTATATAATTAATTTACTTATAATTTTTTTTTATTTGTTAACGAGACCTGAAATTAATTTTACTTAAAAAAGTTGATAAAAGTACTAAAATCTTTTCCGGTTCACATAAGTGAATAAAAGTATAATTTCACAAATTAATGTTTTTAAAGTAACTCCGAGAGCTCTATTGCTGAGAAGAAGAATGCTTTTAGAACTCATGTACTTTAACCTGAAGTGTCCTGGATATGGACCACCTTTTAGTTTTGTTTTCTCCTTTTCCACTTTTTTCTACACTTCATGATTTTTGTCCATATGGACAAAAGTGGATTTGTGGAGACCTGACAAGGTAGAATAGATTAGATCACCTGTCACATATACATAAAAGTCTTCCTTCGCATATCCCATCTTGCTCGCTATGATACGGTACCCCTGGAGCACAAAGGGTTAAGGGCCTTGCTCAAGGGCCCAAGAGTGGCAGCTTGGAGATACCGGTGCTTGAACCCCCAACTTTCCAATCAGTAAACCAGAGTCTTAACCACTAAACTTATATACACATATGCTTTTTTCTTTAAAGTCCTTTTTCACACGTAGTCCCCATTACCCATTACCATTACCTTAATAACCACTACACTTCCAGAAACATGTTCCACTAGATTTTGTGAAGATTTGTACTCATTCAGCCACAAGTAAAGTCAGATACGGATGTAGGTGAGAAGGTGAGGAGGCCTGGGGTGTAGTCAGTGTTCCATTTCATCCCAAAGGTGTTCAATAGGGTTAAGGTCAGAGCTCTATAGCACGAGATCTTCCACTTCAAACCATGTAAACTATATCTTTATGGACTTTGTGCACAGGGGCATTGTGTCATGCTGGAACAGGTTTGGATCTCCTAGCTCAAGTGAAGGAAAATGGATGCCACTCCATCCATTTTATACAATAGTTTCTGGAAGAGTACCAAATATCTCTGTAAAAGTCCCAAAACCTTTGTGTGTAAGTAGTGTATTAGTGTTTATTATCTGGGTGTTAGACAGCCCATGTCCACTTAGCTTAAGTGACATTAGGGGCTTTGGTCTTGCCAGTGTGAGCGTAGGGTTTTTATCGCAGCAGTGGTTGATGGTTGACAGTGTTTTCTGTTACTTGTTCTGTTAATTTTGCATATTTTTCTGATCTCCGCTTGAAATCCCAGTGGTAGTGTAAAACTTTGAACAGCTGTGTCACTCCAAATTCAAAAGCTCTTCTACTCATTTGACTGGCATTACGAGTCATAACACCAGCAGACGGAGGAGAGGGACACCAGATGCATCTCCTTCCCTTGCACATTGTGATGCTTTGCATTGTAAACGTAGCATCGTTGAAGCTTCAGTGCAATAGCATTATGCTATTATTGAACACACACACACACTGGTAGTTACACACAGCCATACCTGTGAGCCATGTGAACGTGAGGGGGTCTGGACACTCAACACTCACCCCCGTAAATGAAAATGCATCACTACGCATATATTTGTGCAGGTTCGAGCTCGAAAGGTTACAGATCATATCGAGTAAAGGGAGCGTTCACTCAACTTCACTCACACCCCCACCCCCAACACCTCCACTGCAGCTGCTTTTCCGACGTCTCTCTTTTCCCTCAAACGGAATTGTTCTCTATGACACTTGTCTTCTTTTTGAACGTGTAAAATCGAACACCTCTCGAGTCAGCGGCGCTCTGCGTCCTTTTGTTCGATCCTTTTAATAGAACCCGTCCTCCCGCCTGCTTTCAGGCGTCCGCCTCATTTCGAATTTCCCTTTTCATTTCGTCTCACTGCACTTATTCGACTTTGTCACCTCGTTTATTTACGTATTTATTCTTTTATTTATTTGCGCTTCGTTTTTTCCTGCTCCTCAGCCCTCTTTATTTTTCTGCCTAAAAATAAGGATTGAAGAACAGGGCGTTAGATATTGTCCTTATCTGTAAGCATCCAGGTGGACGTGCAGCGTTGGAGGGACGGGACCCCGGATCTCTGTTACGGGTCGTTTAAAGAGCTTATGTCGGTGGATCAGGACATTAATTAGACGGATAAAAACGCGTGGATACTTTTAGAGGTTTGAAACCTGAGTATGCATTTTGTTTATTGCTGAGGAGTCACGTGAGGGGACAGAGAACTGGACAGATGAGCAGATAAAGAAGCAGAATTGAATATCAGGCTAGGAAACAAAGGACAGGTGAAACTGTCAGTCCATGAGCAAACAGGATATCAAAAGAACGGGCCAGAATCAAAGTCACAGGTCAGGATCAATGTAGCAAACGATATAATGAATGCTCGGTAATGACAGGGAGACTGAGCGTATATTTCGTGACAGTACTCAGTGAACTTTTTTTTTTCGTGGTGACTGGGTATGTGTGTTATTAGAAACAGTGCCTAATGTGCATAATCAGTATCTAGGTGACCGAGGCCATGTCCACATTAATACGCTATCATTTCTCTCCGTTTTTTGGCCTTCCTTCCACACTGAGACGCGTTTTTTAATCAACGTAGTTTTCGCGTCACGGTGCGGACTGTGGAAACGGATTTCGAAAACCGATGACGCATTTTAGCCACATGATTCAATCAGGTGACCAAAACGGCGAATTTTGCGAAATTTCCAAGAGTAAACAATGACGCAGAGATGTGAGCGTTTTACAGACGTCTTGGTGTGAACAAACAACTTTTGGACTAGTGTGGACACGGAGCGTTTTTTTAGACGAAAATGCCATTTGTATAAATTTATCCGGTTTAGAATAGACGTAGCCTCAATACTGTAAAGAGTGTGTGATGGGAGTAAGAGTCATTGGCAGCCATGTTTGAAGACTGTTGGGATGGGAGCAAAAAACATCCACAGTTCAGGGTGAATTCTCTCAATCAGTGGTGCTGATCTGTCTGTCTGTCTGTCTGTCCGTCCGTCCATCCATCTATCTATCTATCTATCTATCTATCTATCTATCTATCTATCTATCTATCTATCTATCTATCTATCTATCTAGAACTTAATCTAGAACTTTGAATCTATCATCATATTATATTTTATTATATTATATTATTATTATATTATAATTTTGGCAATTCGACTGTGCAAATCCCAGTGAACGAGCCGTTACTATAGAAACGACGATGTACTAAAAAAAGAGCATTAATTATAAATAATATTATATAATATAATCATTCTGGTGCTGCTAGAGAAAACGAATCCAACCCGAATCCAGATTTGTAATAAACTCTGGTGTATGTGAAAAAAAAAAAAATAAATAAATAAATTCATTAATAAATGTGTATTAATGTGTAAGCATTAAATATTAAGAGTTTGATTTACATGTACGCGGTGACAGAGTGCAGCGAGTAGCTGCAGGCGTCCTCGTGGAGCCGTGTGTCTGAATTCATTTCCTCTTTTTTTCTTTTTCTTATTAAAACAGAGGCTTTATTTGACTTATCATTTCAGCTTTCCGTACTCCAATATCCCTCCCACTGGAGTGTGTTATTTAATTGCTCGGGGTGTGCGAGGGCTGTGCGCGTACAAAAGCGCGTTTCCGTCTTTTTGTTTAGCTGACTGAGTCGTTCGAAATAAAAGCTCACTCAGGGGGGAAACTCCTGCCTCAGCATTTCAGCCCCTCGTACGCCCCCCTCGTACAGTTTCTGTCACCCTGTCATAATGGTGCAGGTTCGACTGCTCGGGTTATAAACTATATCTCTTGACTGTCACTTAATTAAACGGCTAACGGCTTGGCTGTCGTACGCCGGTCTCACGACCCCGCTGGTGGAACCGCCAGAGAGGCCACGAGTCGCTGGAGGAGTTTTCTTCATCCTGCCTGTCTCCATGAATACGTTCATTTAAATTCATTATGGGTCAGCTTCACTCAGGCTTTCTCTACACACACACACACACACACACACACACACACACACACACACACACACACACACACACACACACAGGCTTGTATAAAGGGCTGGGATATCACACAGCACAATGTGAAGTAGGAAACACTCACTGTGCGAAAGTCAGATATGATTACAGATGCAGGTGTGTTCTGCTGACATTACTGACACACTTCTATTCAGTGGTTGACTGTTTGTTTGTTTGTTTGTTTGTTTGTTTGTTTTGCAAGGGAACAAGCTTGATAAAAGGTTAATGCATGAATAATGTGTGAATGTAATTGCTATAAAAATCTATGTGGCCCTTATATAGAAAAGAGAGAGAAGAGAATAAAAGAAAGATAGAAATTAAAGAATTAAAGAAAGATAGATCATTTTGTGTTTATTGGGGGGGTGTTTACCATACTTTTAGAAGGAAGAAGGAAGGAAAGTGAAAACTAGCAAGGAAAGAAGGAATGTAATAAGAAGGAATAAAAGAAGGTAAAAGAGCAGAGGCTAGAAAGAGAAAGGGAGGAAAGAAAGCAGAAGGAAGGAAGTGAAAGAAAAAAGGAAGTAATGGAAAGAGAAACAGAGGACAGACATTACAAACGTAACAGTTTGTTTGTATTGAAAGAAGATAGGAAATAAACAGGAAAAAATATATAGAGAAATACATATCTAAATTATTAACAAGATAGATAGATAGATAGATAGATAGATAGATAGATAGATAGATAGATAGATAGATAGATAGATAGATAGATAGATAGATAGATAGAAGGGAAAAGTAAAGTAAGATTTGTTTGAATCAACATGTTGATTTCAGTGGTATAAAATATGTATCTCAATATATTATAATATGAAATTATATAATATAAATTCATACACTATACTATACTATAAAATTATAATATAATATATTTTATTATACTATATAAATTAATATACTATAATATAATATATATATTATTATTTATTTTCTTTTTGTAAATATAATATAATATAATATATATATAATATAATATAATATATTATAATAAAATATAATATAACTGGGTGTATATATAACTGTAACTGTTAATTGACATCAGGCTTCAGTTATTTTGGGGATTAAGTCGAACACCAAACACACAGAAATTTACCCACAATTCTTTTCTTTCTAGTCTTTATCATTAATCTAACTTTATAATGAAATCTTAATCATTCTGACTGTTTCTTCATCTCACTAAACAGTTCCTGTTCCAGGCAACGCTTTTTACTGTACATTTCCCCAAATCGCTGCTGAATTCCACATTCTGATTGGTCAGAAGCTGTTTATTTATTTTATAACTGCAAGATGACTCACAAGATTACATGCACATTCTTCTTTTAGTGTGTTATTATCTCCGTAACAGCATCTTACACAGGGACGCTGTATTACAGTGGAAGGAGTCTCCAGTGTCAGCTGACTGTAAAACACGGTAACTCTGAATATAAATTAATGTACGTTTTCGGACCCTGTGTGTCTACATAATAAAAAGAAAAGAATAAAAAAAGAGAGAATGAGGGAAAGACTGTTTGTAGCTGCTATAGTGTAAGTGAGAAGAGGAAGAGGCTTGTTTAATTTGGATAAATAGGTATAAATATATTCCATAATTATAATAAAGGAATAAATAATCATCATCATGTATTAATATTTCATAATTTGTGATATGTATTCAATTGTTTTTAGTGAATAAATAAAAATTTATAATATAAAATAATAAATATAAATAAAATTAAAATATAAAATTATTTTAATTTGCGATACTCTCGACTTTTGAATTTTCTGAAGTGTATCTATTTTTTTTATAAATAAATAAACATAAATTATTGTCTTTTTTCGCAAATATATTCAACATTGTTTTTGGAAGAAAAAAAATTATAAAATAATACAATTATTATACAATATTTAATCAAACGATGATGATTTGTTATTATATGTAAATCGTCATTGTTAATAAATAAATAAATGATAAACTAAATATTAAATACCACTTACAATTTACAAAAAAATACAAATACAATTAAAAAGTGATCGATTTATGATAATGTATTGATCGATGTTTTTTTTCCCATAAATATTTAAATAAGGATTTAATATATAATACAATGATATGATTTGTGATAATGTATTCATCATTATTTTTCAAATAAATATATGCATATTATATATGGTTTATTATTATGATTTGTATTTAGGAAATTTTTCTTTTTTCAAAAATGAATAGATGAATAAGTATTTTATATATAATAACATTTAAATAATTATTTGTGAAGGTATTCATTATTTATTCTTCTATGTTTTGGCACTGAAGTATTAGAATGAATAGTCTATTTATAAAAGACGAGTGAAGACCCACCGCTTCCTGAAACACTAAAACTAACTTTTAAAAAAAAATAAAAACAAACAAAAAAAAGCACGCTATAATTTTTCGGCTGATGGTATCTTAAGTCTGTAATCTAGCGAATCAGTGTTGATTTATTTATTGAAAGAGACTCAAAGCTCTTTTGTTCATCGCTCCGGATAAGCGCATCTGCTAAATGCAGTATTTGTAATAATTATAATAATAAAAATAATAATAATAACAGGAAGTCTTTGTTTATTATCCTTCTATACCAGCACACCTCCCAGGCTCTATAATGTAAATAAAGAAGGGTGGAATGATCTCGGATTAAAAATGCCAAACTCTGGCTGAAAAGACGACGTCGTTGATTCTGCGTGACACGTTGCTTCTTGCTTCTCTCGACCGTGCCGTAATTCATAATTTCCCATTTTCCCAGCACCCGTACTGCGCAAACGATCCTCCCACTCGATCGCACGGACACATCGCTCTCTCTTAAGGAAACCTTTTCTCTTCTTCATCCGATGGCAATTAGTCCAGCCAAATAGCAGGAATTAGCGATTTGTAAAATCTGGCGTGTGGTGTTGTGCCAGCTGGAGCAGATGCTCAAATTAAGCATCAGGCCTGAAAATCTTGGCAGCTCTCGGAGGAGGAGGAAGAGGAGAGAGAGAGAGAGAGAGAGAGAGAGAGAGAGAGAGAGAGAGAGAGAGAGAGAGAGAGAGAGAGAGGATTTGCAGGCGAGATTATGAGATGGTGGGAAAAAAGAGAAAAAGAAAAATATCCTGTATGGAAATGAAGAGAGAGAGAGAGAGAGAGAGAGAGAGAGAGAGAGAAAAGAAAACGCAGTGAGAAGAAGAAATAGCAAAATTCAGCCAATTAAGCTTGGGAAGCTACTGGTAATTAACTCTCATGGGACCTTGATGAATATTTATGCATTTCGTTTACATAAAGAGAAGGACTTTTTTTTCAATCTCAGCCTCCACACAGTCTCTCCTATTCTCTCTCTTTCTCTCTCTCTCTCTCTCTCTCTCTCTCTCTCTCTCTCTCTCTCTCTATTTAACTATGCATTAATATCTCATCATCAGTGAATCCCTGCTTTCATATTTCTCAGAATATTCCGTGGGTTTGACTTTCTCCAAACTAGAGATGCTTTGATACGAATTCTGGTTCAGTACTGTTTACTTATACATATATAAAAGAAAGATCACACTCCAACATCTGGTTTGCCCCCCCAGTCTGTGTGTGTGATAAACAGACTACGTGATTTTTCACGATTAATGACGTTAATAATTCCTCCAATAATTAAACAGAGTGTGTGAAGAGGTGATTATTAAAAGTGACCAGTGAGAGAAAAGAGAAAATGAGAAAAAAGAGTAGAAGAAAAAGTACAATTAAAGAATTTCTTATGAATATAAAACAAGTAATGAAAACTATGAAGGAAGGGAGGAAGAAAGGAACCAAAAGTAAGAGAGGAAGGAAGGAATATAATGGAAAGTAGAAACATAAAGAAGGAAGGGAGGAAGGAATGAGATTAGAAGAAAGAAAGAAAGAAAGAAAGAAAGAAAGAAAGAAAGAAAGAAGAAAGAAAGAAAGAAAGAAAGAAAGAAAGTACAAAGGAGGGAAGAAGGGTAACAATGAGCGAATAAATGAGAAGGAAGAAAGAATGGAACTGAAAGAAGAAAGGAAGGATGGAAGGAAGGAAGGAAAGAAGGAAGGAAGGATGGATGGAAGAAAGAAGGGAAGGCTCTTCCTCTTACTTCATTTTTAGATTGAATCTCAAGATCTCAATTCACTGATTCTTGAATAAAAAGTTCTAAAGGCTTTGATGTTGCAGTATTTCAGTAGCATGAACATCAAGGAGCCTGAAAACTCCACGTTTCATCAGCAACATTCCGGTCTACAGGACGAGACTGATAATGAAGGGATTCTTGTTTGATCCACTACAATCTGATGTACAGAATAAGTCCAGAAAAATTTAGAATCAATATTTAATCGACCACATTAAAGCACACCCTGAATCCTGCTGGAGATGATGAGAGCAGCTGATTTGAGCGAGTACTGAGCACTGGGCATCGTTTACTCACTTAATCCGTAGCACGAAGTGTGTTACTCATATCTCCCTCTCCTCTCCAAGAGTTTCTCCCTCTCCATGAGATTCTCCCTCTTTCTCCCTCTCTATGAGATTCTCCCTGTTTCTCCCTTTTCATGAGATTCTCCCTGTTTCTCCATCTCCAAGAGTTTCTCCCTCTCCAAGAAGCTAAAATGCCTTCTTTCTTTCTTTCTTTCTTTCTTTCTTTCTTTCTTTCTTTCTTCCTTCCTTCCTTCCTTCCTTCCTTCTCCAGAGATGTGACTTAGAGCTCAGTAAAGTGGTGAGATGATTTTCCATTCCACTGGCAGAAAGAAAGAGAGAGAGAGAGAGAGAGAGAGAGAGAGAGAGAGAGAGAAAACACAAGCTTATACAGGATCAACATAGCTACACACACACACAGCAAAGCATGCTGGGAAAGGAACAAAAAGAAAAGGACTAAAATATCTAATAACCGATCGCACAGCTTTCTGTATCTGACAATCCCTCCGAGCCGAACCTCAGTTTCCCGCTATATCACTGTTCCTTCCTTCCTTCCTTCCTTCCTTCCTTCCTTCCTTCCTTATTTCCTTCCTTCCTTACTTCCTTCCTTCCTTACTTCATTGTTTTCCTTTCTTCCCTGTCTTTCTTGCTTGTTTGCTATTAACATTAACTTCTTTTTTTTCCCTACTTTTTAACCAAACACTTAAACCTTTGTTAATTTTTTACTTTTCCTTCTTCCTTTTTTCTTTTACTAAATACTACACCCTGGTTTTCTTGCTGCTCGGTGAGAAACAGTACACGTTTTCCTCAGCCGTAATTTTCCTGTCGCTGCCTTTGATGCTGTATTTGGGATTAAAGTGAAAATCTAACTTCTCTTTTATTAAAGAAGGCTTAATTTAATTAGCTTCTCTGCTGCGCTTGCTATCAGGCCCCTCTGTTCCTAGCACGCTTTTTCCCCCCGCTGAGCGCCGTGAGTGAAATGATGGCGAAACCGTGTCTCTGGTCTCCGAGGAGGACGTGTCCCTCTAATCAGGCTTCCACTCTGCCTCCATTAGCATCTTTAAAGAGCCGAGTCTGTGCTGTGTTGCACCTGGTGCCAGGGGAACTCCGAGCTGATCGAAAGGAAATTTCCTCTCGGTCCTACTGTAATAACACGTTTTCAGCAATGCTGCGTGCTGCGGTTCTCCTCATGATGGCGTATAAGGAGAAGATTGAAGGCACCTAGGTTGTTGTTATGAGTAAAAACGCAGGTCAGACGCTTCTTTCTTTCCGAATGGTGTCATTAGCGAGCAGGAAGTGTTCTGCGTCACGGCATTAATAAAACGCTACCGCTCGCCGTGTTGGGCCGCGGCCCGGGTTCGGGTCTTGGGATTGCATTCAGCCTCAATCTTTCACACGCCACAGAGTAAGTAAAATGAATGCAGTCTTGAATCGCTGATGGCCTCTGAAGTAGGATGAGGGGCTCTGCGATCTTCACAACATTTCCAGGTTCTCGTTACGGCTGTGTATCGGCAGAAATTTGCCAATGCTATACTTATCACGATACAGGGGTTGTGATAGTTTGTGAGACATTGCGATACAGCAAGCAAGGGGATATATTGGCTATATTGATATAGTTTCAGGAAAATGCATAATATATGTGCATATGCTTAACATTGCTGGTGTGCCTTTATGCTAGCACTTCCTGTCACTGTATAACTTTAGTGATCCTGAGAATCGATACAGTATCACCAAAAAAATATCACAATACTCACGTGTATCGATATTTTCTTACACCCCTAGGTCTCATACATTTCTGTGACATCAGAGACAAAATCTGAACCACTGTTAGGTTTCTGCAAGCGATGGTATGTAGCATGTGTGGGGTAAGAAACGAAGAGTGAGAGCATACGATATGACAGTATGACACTATCATGACCCTCGCCCTGCAACGTTCTTCTCACCATGGAAATGTTTGGATGGTATATTTTGTGGTCATCTTGTTCGCTTTGGATGTCCCGTTTCGGTGGTCTATTTAGTGGTTGTTTTTGATGTGTTTTTAATATGTAGATTTCAGACCAAGGCCTTTGTTGGTGTACTACCTGAAATCAATCCACTTCTTAATACCATCACTCTGATAACACCACAGAATTTCCTCACGATGTCCAGCTTTTAATGAAAAGTCTGTCTTGTAAGTCTCCTTGTAAGTGTATCTGTGACCAATTTCTTGTTGAAAAAAACAGCTTTCAAATACCCACAGATATATTTGAGCTCACTGTTGACTAGTGCTCCGACCATCCAATCAAAAGACATAAAAATTCCGTCGTGATTGGATGCCTTCTAGAGGGCTTCTTGACTTGTGGTTGCACGTGATATGACGGCTGAAATCCGATTGGATAGAACCTATGCCCTGGCTACACATATACAGTATATATATATATATAAATACACCTTGTGTGTCCAAACTTTTGGTCTGTACTGTATATATATTATATATACAGTACAGACCAACAGTTTATATATATTATATATACAGTACAGACCAAAAGTTTATATATATTATATATACAGTACAGACCAAAAGTTTGGACACACCTGCTCATTCAAAGAGTTTTTTTTATTTTCATGACTATGAAAATTGTAGATTCACACTGAAGGCATCAAAACTATGAATTAACACATGTGGAATTATATACATAACAAAAAAGTGAACTGAAAATATGTCATATTGTAGGTTCTTCAAAGTAGGCATCAAGAGAATGCCAAGAGTGTGCAAAGCAGTAATCTAAGCAAAAGGTGGCTACTTTGAAGAACCTACAATATGACATATTTTCAGTTGTTTCACACTTTTTTGTTATGTATATAATTCCACATGTGTTAATTCATAGTTTTGATGCCTTCAGTGTGACTCTACAATTTTCATAGTCATGAAAATAACGAAAACTCTTTGAATGAGAAGGTGTGTCCAAACTTTGTCTGTACTATATATATATATATATATATATATATATATATGCTTGTGTTTTTTGAAGGACATTTTTGCTTGTTGTTTTTGGATGCTGGTTGTGGTTATTTCTCAAGGTCGTTTTTGTATTTAATATGGACTGGAGTCTAAAATGTTAGAAAATCCATATGCACTATCAAACGTATCCATTAAAAGGCATCAAAAAACTTGAGATCAGTGTCACGAGTTGAAATCCCAGGACTGTCCAAATACCCCATTAGGGTGTTTGACCACTTACATTGTGCTATCTGGGAACTGTAACTGTTTTTTGTGTAATAAATCTTCCTTGAATAAACTTCAGTCTTCCAGCACAACGGGTTTGTATCGATCATTTCTGAGATTCAAACAAACAAGTGTTATCTTTATTTTTTCCCTGAAGTGTAACTATTGCACTTTGCTTCTAGAGTAATGGACTCCTGTATGCTTTATTTCATCAGCATTGGGAGGCCTGTATCGAGAAGTAGCTCATGGAGAGCATTAATATAAATCCTTACCCATGGACACTAATGGCTAGAGTGGCTTTGCTGGGAGATGTGTGGCCCTAATTCTGCCTTTGTTACTGGGCCTCATTGTGCTAGAGTTGACTGGTGCTGCCCTCTTGCAACACCGTGAGATTTTTATGAAGAGTCTCAGAGGCACAACGCAGCCCCACCTCTCCAAATATTCGCCCTTCACCCCGATTTCTCACGGGAAGCAACGAGGGACGACAAACAAGGGCCCCATTGATCGGGACAGACGACCCCCAGAAAAATAGGGGTAATGGTCCTTGAGATAATCTATTTAAAAGTGAAACTGAGGAGGCAGTGGGACGGTGTCAGGACTGGAGAGAACTACTCTTTCCCCTTTTTTCTGTCTCTTGTCAGCCTAAAAGTCAAGGCCACAATATGATGGAGGAAAAAAGCATAGAAAGAAAAACCATTCTTTGGGCAAACCAAAGGATACATCGAGGATCTTCAGAGCCTGTAAAGTAACAATGGAGATGTCCTTTACACCAGCATCCCACTCATTCTTCTATGCTCTTGTCGACTTCTTTAAGGCTTTTATTTGTTTATGACCTCTTAGCTAAATTCAATCCAAAACGCTGGCATTTTTCTCTTTTGTATTTATTTGCTCACCTGTGGTTTTGTTAAAGAGGGCAGGATTTGAGGGTGGTGGGAATTTTTTTTTTTTTTTAATCTTAGAGCAATATAGTGATTTTAAAACAAAGTTTAAAGCTAGCTGTGTGATCTTGGCCATGATTTGGTCGTTTGAAACACATTTTTCAAATCTGTAATCTTTAATCATTGGTTTGTTCACCGACAACCAATTCATTTTTGTTGCAATGTTTGTTTGTTTTTTTTACCTCAAATGAAATTCTGGCAAAAGATTTCAGACACTTTCCTGTAGCATGACCCTCCTATGACGACCATCAAACCAAGAACCAACAGGGGCACCGAACCTTTTGACGCAATTAGCGCAACAGCTTTAAGCCACATGTCAAAACTAAACCTCAAGTTTTTCTCCGTAGAATCAGAAGTCCATAACGTCCTCTTTTGCCCAGCCATGACTTGCTCCACAGACGTCTTCGTGTTTTTTTTTCTGTTTTTATTATCAAGACGTGTCATGAACAAAATGAACACTACAGACTGTTTTTTGTTTGCTGTTGCTCAGAATCAGAAATGTGACTGACAGTATACAGTATATTCACGATGGGAACGCATTAAGCTAGATCTTTCTTTTGACTCCTTTCAATTAATGAGTTGCCGCACAAGTAATATTTTCAATAAATAAATAAAGAAATGGCTCTCAAAACTGATGAATTTGATGAATCTTTGCTCCTAAACCAGCCCCTAATGAACTCTAGCCTTGCTTTGCCAGTACACCACTTAGACTTTGTGATATCCATGAACTCATCTCGACTCACCTCCAGATTCGCTGGCCATATGGCATTGCCTTTTTCGGTAGGTGCGTGAGTGAGTCATGTTGTCCTAGCAGACATGTCCTCTGCATGACTGACCCTGCACCCTGAATAGCCCCTGCTACCATAATGCCGATAAACCAGAGTGTCATGGGGCCATGCCTCATTTACCAACATTGTGCTAAACAACAATCACATGAGTCGGAGTCAGAGACCTCCTATTAATGTTATGTCTATAGCAAAAATTAGTATTGAGTTTTATTATAGCATTGGCCTGAATTTGCTAGCTGTTTCTGTATATGTTGGTGTATATGGATATTTCTAGGCATTTCCCACTAGGTAGAAGAGGCAATATGTTTTTGGGTTGTCCATCTATCTGAGATTCTTGTTAGTGGGATAACTAAAGAATGAAGTGTTGTTGAAGGTTTTCTTTAGACCTTATGTTTTCAGTCGAAGCACTGACTAGGTTTTGGGATTGATACAAACAAGCTCAGGGTCACAAAAAGGGGCATTTCAATTAGCAAGAGGTGTACTTTCTACAAGAAGAAGAAGCATATATACATTAAAGAACAGTGAGATTCTTTTCTTTGCATGTCCCAGTTTGGACCTGGGGTTAAAGGACAGGGTCAGATAATGTTTCAAAGGCTATGGATCAGAGATGTTTAGGGGGTTTGTTCAAGGACCCAATGGTAACAGCTTGGTGCTGGTAGTGTTTGAACGATGATCTCATAAATTCTCTAGAATAAATGTAGATATGAGGACCGTGCAAATTTTATAGTATAAATATAGATATGAGAACCTCACAAATTAAATATTAAAATAGAGATATGAGGACCTCACAAATTCTATTGTAAAACTAGAGATATAGGGACCTCACAAATTCTATAGTAAATATAGAGATAAGAGGATCTCACAAATTGTATTGTATAAATAGAGATATGAAGACGTCATTAATTTTATAGTATAAACATATATATATCAGGACCTCACAAATTCTATAGTAAATATAAAGATATGAATATCTTACAACTTGTATTGTATAAATATAGATAGAAAGATCTCACACATTTTATTGTTAAACCAGAGATATGAGGACCTCACAAATTCTATAGTATAAATAGAGATATGTGGACCTCACAAATTTTATAGTATAAATAGATATTAAGGACATAAAAATTCGATAGAATAAATAGAGATGTAAGAATTTTCTTTTGGAAAAAACACTGTTTGTGCACTGTTTTGTCATAGTGGCATTCACCTGTTCCTAGGGTCACTGTAGTCAGAACATCTAGACCTTGCCCTGTGCCTGATTGGAGGGAGTAGCATGAGTACGCAGCCTTCACAGCTTGAGATGCGATGAGTAGCTGCTTTTTTTTTGAACGCCCCCATTCAAATTCCACAGAGATAAGCTCTTTCTCTTAGATGAAGCACAGAAAACATCAGAGGCTAAGTGATCATAACAGGCTTACACAAGGGCTTAATGAAGCTGGGTGTCAGGAGTACCAAGCTCGCTTTATCCTTCTGGGAGGGAAAAAAAAAAAAAACAGCTAATGTAGTTAGCTTTCCGATCACACTCCTGGCAGTAATACCTTGAAACAACTCGCACATATGCAGCACACAGCTTAGGTCTGGCTTCTTTTCATTTACAAACCTGAATGCTGTGGATTTCCCAAAAGGGACACACCAGCACTTAGGAGTAAAACACTGAGGTTGTCTGAACTCAAGATAATAATCAACATTGGGGTTCTGTGATGCATTTGAATTGCTAAAAAGGGCTTGCTAAAATGTTACCTCACAGCAATTTGTCAATGCTAACATTTTTTTCTTTATTTTACAAAAAAGTTAGTTACAGCTTCAGCTTTGGTGCAAGCTTTTGCTCCAAGGTGCCAGACATTGGAGAGCCTACCGGCTAGGGTTTTGTTTTTCTTCTTTAAAGCCACTTGACTTGACAGTATGAAGAATCCCGGGTTCAGAAGTTTATCTTAAATGCAAAATGAATGTAAAAAGTTTCCTAAAGCAAATCAGAGAAACAAAATCATCATTGTGTCCATACACATGAGACTATCTTTAGCATACACTCTATTTAGACATTGTGATGAGTTTGTAGGTGATAAACAACCGGTCCTGTGGAGAGATATCATCTCTGTATGGGCTAAAAAAAGCTGATAGCATAGAACTAAGTGTTTCTATATAAATAGTACATAGCTTCTACTGTGTTTGTGTGTGTGTGTGTGTGTTGGTATGTGTGCGCTGTTTGTGTGAAATGCGACTCGCCCTGCGTCACGAAGTCGCTCAGGGTTAATATTTAGCCTCGTTCTGTCTTCTGTGTTTGTTCGGGTTGGTAACGAGCGAGTCGACGGCACACGCTCTGCAATGAATCAATATTATAACCGAGGTGAAATTGTCGATTTTGTCATCACGTGCACACGCACACACCTTCAGCCGCACAAATCATAAAGAAGAAACACACTGGGAAAATTCCTGAGCAATTAAACCAGGAAATGTACTTTATTTGATTCGATTTTTTGCGTCGGGGCTGAAGGATTTCCAAGTAAGATAATTACGTACATTAAGGAATAAAATGCTTGCGGTTTGCAGTGCTAGGAAATTAATCGAGAGACGTTCTGTGTAATAACTGTTACATTTGATTCGTTTCCAATAACCGCACGCTCCACAGTGCTTATTTCCGTTAATTTTGTTGTGCTAGCTGATATATCCAGGACTATCGTACTTTTTATCCATTTCTATTCACATAATCAGGGTTTCCGCAGCGTCTTAAAAAGTCTAAAAAAGTATTACAATTTCAAACTCTAAAGGTTAAAAGTCTTGAACTCGGTTCTAGGTCGTACATTTTTTTAAACAGGTCTTAATTTTCTGTCGTCTATGTAACGCTATCTCGAATGTTTGTTGAAATGCTTCCTTAAGCATTTCGGAATTTTGTCGTTGTCGTTCTACTTCAAATATAATTCACTGCATTGCACGACTACAATTAAGACCAACATGCAACAGCCAATCAGCTTTCTGTTATTGCCGCGAATCTCTATTAGATTGTGATTTTATTTTTCAGTTATGACAAAGTGCAACTTTAGTGATACTTATAAAAAATTATGGCTTGCTTAAGGCCATTTTCTAACAATGTATTTGTGTGTGTGTGTGTGTGTGTGTGTGTGTGTGTGTGTGTAGGTCTTAAATGTAATTAATAATGGTCTTAAAAGGTTTTAAAAAGTCTTAAATTTGACTTAGTAAAACTTGCAGAAACCCTGATAGTATTAAGGAACAGTCAATAACATACAGTAATAAGTAGCTAATAGAACACTTTTCATTGTTAAATAAATTGATTGCGTTCACAATGAATTGAAAACAAAACCCTGCTATTTATTATGAATGAGCTTTTATTTGTCACATATACTGTACATTACAGCACAGTGGAATTAATTCTTTGCATATCTCAGCTTATTTATAAGCTGCGGTCAGAACACAGGGTCACTCTGATACCATGCCCCTGGAGCAGAGAGAGCCCTGCTCAAGGACAGTGGCAGCACGAGGGCTTAAACCTCCAACCTTCCAATCAGTAACCCAGAGCTTTAACAAGTGAGCAAATACAGCCTATATACAGTATGTAAAGAGTTTCACTGTCCTCTAATGTATATGTGACAATTAAAGGCTCTTAATAAGAAACGGCAGGGTTTTATTTTATATTTAATGTACACACTATCACATATTCAGCTACGAAACGTATCCTATTCACTATTAACTACTGTAACATGTCTGTTAATCAAAATTATATAACCAGAAACGAATAGGAAATACAGCAGTACAGGGACGAACTTACACTTATTACACATTCATATTTATCACCACATTATCTGTGTATTAATATCACATTATCAGTGACAATGTTCATTGTTAAAAGCACTTCTTCTTCTTCTTTCGGCTGCTCCCATTAGGGGTCGCCACAGCGAATCATTCGTCTCCACACCCCCCAGTCCTCTACATCTGCCTCTTTCAAACCAACTACCTGCATGTCTTCCCTCACCACATCCATAAACCTCCTCCTTGGCCTTCCTCTTTTCCTCCTACCTGGTGGCTCCATCCTCAGCATTCTTCTACTGATATACCCCATGTCCCTCCTCTGCACATGTCCAAACCTTTTCAATCTCACCTCCCTCACCTTGTCTCCAAAACGTCCTACATGCGCTGTCCCTCTAATAAACTAATTTCTAATCCTGTCAATCCTCGTCATTCCCAACGAAAACCTCAACATCTTCAGCTCTGCTACCTCCAGCTCCACCTCCTGTCTTTTACTCAATACCACTGTCTTCAAACCATACAACATCGCAGGTCTCACCACAGTCCTATAAACTTTCCCTTTCACTCTCACAGATACTCTTCTATCACAAATCACTCCTGCTATCACTCTTCTCCACCCACTCCACCCTGCCTGCACTCTTTTCTTCACTTCCCTAACACACTCTCCATTACTTTTTCATTGTTAAAAGCACTATACAAATAAAAATGTATTGAATTGAATTGAAATAGAAACTAGCATGGAAAAAGGATGAAAGCACAATAAAGTGTGGGTTTATTGGGAACAAATTCAATTGAACAGTTATTACACATCATAACTAAATCTTTGTTTATTTATTTAATATTTTATTTATGAATGTGTATTTATAAAGTATGTTTTAAGCAACTGAAAAAAAATTGATTACATTTAATTATTACATTTATTGAAGACTTCCCATACGCTCTCCTCCAATACCCATGCCGAGTTTCAAACTCACTATCTAGTATAAAGAACAGTAACATATAGTACTATGTACTACTTAAAAATGATAATTACAAAAAAATATGCGATACAAATAAATAAAGAATTAAATACAAAAATAAAACGATAAAAAAGGATACAAGCATTTAGTGTAATTGTTAATTATCTTATTATTATTAATATTATTATTATTATTATTATTATTATTATTATTATTATTATTATTATACAAATATAATTGTAATATTTAATTATATTTCTTTATTATATTCATTTAATAATAATTAATCATCAATAGAAAAAGTATTTTATATATTTATTTATGATGGGGATGATTAATATTATAATATTTAAAACTTAATTAAACTTCAATACTTAATTACAATTTATTATATAATGAATTGATTCTTTTCAGGGGTTCACACACATCACACATCACAGCATCTACATTCTTTAGAAAAAGTGCTCATGTTGTGGTCCTGTAAGTGTAATCTCTCCTTCCCTGTGTGAGAATGAACACGTCGTGTAACCTCAGGAGTTTTACTCCAGTCACTTACTGGGAACAAATGAACTTCAGCAAGCTGTATTGATCTCCACACATGCACACACACACACACACACACACACACACACACACACACACACACATACAAGAGAGAGAGAGAGCGAGAGAGAGAGGGAGTTTGTGTGTGTGTGTGTGTGTGTGTGTGTGTGTGTGTGTGTGTGTGTGTGTGTGTGTGTGTTGGCCCTGGGCATCATTCACTGGGGTCAAGGTTCCTTTTCCCTCAAACGGCCCTCACACTGTTTAGCTTCCACATTGATTGCGCAAGTTCAATATGTGCACACATCTGCTGGAAAGGTCAAGCGTCATGGTGCCAAGAGCAGTACACACAAACACAAACACACACACACACACACACACACACACACACACACACACACACACACACACACAGGCAATTTCTTTTTACTGGATGTGACAGTCTATAAAATTGTAAAAATATATTCCTCTCCCCAGTGTTTGTTTTTACTAATACCAATATTTTTAATTATAGAAATATATATATATATATATATATATATATATATATATATATATATATATATATATAATAGTTACAAATGTATATATTAATCAATATTTTTTATCTCTTTCTATTCTTTCTGTTCTCTTTATATATTTATATATATATATATATATATATATATATATATATATATATATATATATATATATATATATATATATATATATATGTCATCACTGATCATGAATAACAGATCAATAACAGCTTTACACACTCAGGCATTCGGATAGTTAGTTTCAGCTGAAATACTTTCTTCACTAGTTGGAGATTTCCTTCTTGTCATCCAGTTCATCCCAGAGCAGTTCAATAGGATTTAGGTGCAGTGACTGATCAGGCCATTATATGATAGACATCACTCCAGTCGACTCTCTAAATAACGCTTGCAGAGCTCGGACGTACGCTTGAATTCGGTTTTAATGATTCCCGGACCAGAGGAATTGCATGGTGTTGGAAGTATGGAATGGGAGCCATGTTGGTTTAGGATTCAGTTTACTTTCTGGAATAACTCTTTAACAAATCTTGACTCCCTGGTCAAAAACATCGCCAAATCATTATGCTTCCAGCTTCATGTTTGCCTGTAGGGGTGAAGCAGTCTGCTAACATCTCTCCAGTTTCTGTCTTATAGAAGACAAAATATTTCCAATTTAGTTTGAAGAATTCAGCAGTCCTGAGGTGTATTTTAACAATAGACCATGTGATCTAGTTTCTGCACGGTTCAAGCGCCTTTGCATATTAAGGAGTTTGGCTCTGGGCTGATGATCAAGAAAAAAAAAAAACAGTTGTGAACTTTTTATTGCCTTTTGAAACATAAGGGGGACACGTTCACCGGGTTTGGTACTCTTCATGCCGAGGACGGCGGTAATTATCCTTGTCTACACTCCGATGGTTTTGCCGCTTGCTTGCTGAGACCTGGCAGATGGTCTTTCATTAAAAACAATAATCGGTGGGTTAGAAATCCAAGAATGCGCCGTAACCCGCATTAGGTGTTCACATATGCCACCGTAAAATCGTCTTTTGCTTAATGGCGATCAGTAGCTAGCGGCGTTTTACTCTTTATTACCTGCGTTAATGTTTTCAGGCTCTTGCTCAAGAATCTATGGCCTTAACCCATTCATTAGATCTGTCCTTAAGCCTGGCTCTTTTGTTGAAACCCGGCGTGTAATAAAAGTCTGCAGAAGAGCTTTGGCGTGTTTAATGTTTGATGTGAGGCCTTATAAAGCTGCAGGCTTTGATTAGCACGGCTTTATAGGGAAAGTCTGTTTTCTTTTGACTGTCGAGAGCTTTACCAGTTGTCTTCGGTTTGCACTGTTTGTTCTGTTCAAATGCCATTTATCGTCCGTTTACACAAAAAGCCGTTCCGTTTCTCCTTTTGCGTTTATCTCTCATACTTACTTGCCAGAAAGCCGCTCTTGTCGACCCCTGATGCTTTAAAAGCAGTTAATTGACATTTTAAAGTACTAATCCGCCGCTTAAATACGACTCCGTTATAAAAAAAAACTCCTCATTTCGCATTTCTATTCGAGGAAAAAAAGAAAAAGTTCTCGCTATAGAAAAGTAAAAGGAGTGCGATATGAGAATTTGAATAATAAATGGAGTTCAGTGTTTTATTCGCCTGCATATTAACGAGGAACCGCCTGTTTTTCTGACACGTGCTGTAATGGAGTAAATACGAGACGCGTTTAAGTCAAACCCGGGACATTTGTGTTTATAAATAGAAGAACCAAATTTGGTGGAAACTGCATTTATTTTTCAACATGCTCTCCGGCTTTTACATTTACAATATACACTTATCCCAGCGTTTAAATAATGCCTGGAAAGGATGCCCGGATTAGAAAGTCGTCGATTATCCAGGATCAGGCGTTCCACACACTGAATGTTCACAGGAATCGATGCTGTGGGCTGGAAACCATCACGATCGGAATCGATACGGCATCTTTAAAATGATTACACCATTCAAATGTCTAACTGTGGCCTACTGTGTTTGAAATCTTCTGCAGATATCTGCGGATTTTTACGCATTTGTTCACAAGAAATTTCATCACCACACACTGTTATTCTATGACGTTGTCTGCCATCTCGATTAATGGTCTGAGACATGGGCGATATCTATAAGTGATAGGACACGCTAGCATACTTACTGCGTGTAGTACCGCAAGGCTAGCATCTATTAAAACATCTGTAAAATCAAGTCAAGTTTATTTCTATAGCACTTTTCACAACAGACATTGTATCAAAGCAGCTTTACAGAATTTAAGAGTTAAGGTGAATGTCCCTGATGAGCAGCCATGGCGACTGTGGTAAAGAAAAACTCCCTTAGATGTTATGAGGAAGAAACCTTGAGAGGAACCAGACTCAAAAGGAACCCATCCTCATTTGAGTGACATCAAGAGTGTGATCATAAATCTTTAAAAAATACAGAACACTGGAGAGTGAGAACTAACATGAGCACTGGAGTGTAAGATTATGAGTAATGATCTTTCTACAGTCTTTTACAGTCTTTAAAGGATATGGAATCAGGAGCTACTGAGCAACTCATAAAATAGCTCAACATTTGAGATTATCATCAGCTTCTCCATGCCAGAGCCTTTAAACACTCAAAGAGGTCCAATGTCCAAACTGTACATGAGGTGGAATCCAATTGGCGCTGTTACATCTCTAGATGGTTTGGGATGTTTGCTGGGTCGTCATCTACTTCTTTAAAGGTCCACAATCTTTACCTCGGGATGGGTAGAGAAAGAGAAGCAGTGGAGAATCAAAAGTCCCACTTTAACTCAATCGTCCCTCATAGTAATGTTACGCTTCCACATGTAGTGAAGAAAAAGTTTCTTTTTAATAGATTCATACTGGTAATGCTCTACACTGTCAAGTTCAAGTTTGTTTTATTTCTATAACGCTTTTTACAATGGACATTGTTGCAAAGCAGCTTTACAGAACTATATGCTGCTGTTAGAATCCTTCACTCTTCTGGGAAGATGTTCCACTAGATTTTGGAGATTTGTGTTCAGTCATGTAGGTGATGGAGGTAAAGTGTGGAGGTCTGGGGTGCAGTCAGCGTTCACGTTCATCCCAAAAGTGTTTAGTAGGGATGGAGCTCTATAGTAGGAGATCTTCCACTCCATATCTTCATGGAGCTGGCTTTGCGCACAGAGGCACCGTCATGCTGGAAGAGGTTTGGGTCTCCTAGTTCAAGTAAAGAGAACAAACGTTGTGGGAACAGATTGAGGAAGAACTACATACGGTTCAGAATGTCAGGTCTCCCTAAACTTTAGTTTATACAGTGTATCCGAATTCGGAGAGTGAGTTACATATTCACATCCAGACGGTTCATCGGGTTCTGGTGGCCTTGTCCTTTGTGTTTGTCAGCTACGTGCTCCTACTGGCACCACCAGCTGCATCCTCTTATAGTGTTTCAGCCCTACACACACACACACACACACACACACACACACACACACACACACACACTCAGAATCACACACACAGGCTGGAAATGGGAGATACTAAGCGTATTGTATGATTGAAGCGCTCTGGTCTGATTGGGATATTCCTTCTAGCATCAGGAGTTACAGTTACAGGAGCACTTGATTATTACATTTTGTGTTGGTCGTCGATTTAAAATATAGAACCGTAGTCACTATTTGCAGTGTCTCTTGGACTTTATGGCAAATTTGCCTGTTCAAATATTACATTTTTTAAATGACAGAAAAGAAAAAATGTCTTTGCTTGTGATAATGCGTTTTTTTTTTAAGGGTTTCACTTCATTTGCATAGAATTGAATGCATTTTAATTTTAACCATTGATGTTTTACTATTCTCAAGGTTTTGACTCTTATGATTTATACAGCATCTTTTTTCACAGTTTGCCCATTGATTATTGATTATATGTTGCAAGCATGTCATCAATACTAATATTTTTTTAAAGATCGGACTTAGTGCTAACATATGAGCGTGTTCAGATTCCTCGGCTACACTTGAGTGACGGTGTGTAGTGAACTGGGACGCCGGGTCAGCAGTGTGTCAGGGTTACAGCGGGGTCACAACACAAAGAAGCACATAACTCTCATGTTTGCACTTTGGGTACGTCACTCGTCTTCAGCTGGCTGCGGAGAAAGACAGTGGCACTGAGAGAGAGAGAGAGAGAGAGAGAGAGAGAGAGACTGACTCCTGTATATCCACATTAGCATGTATTGTTTTCACTGCCGCATGTAAAGACTAAACACAAAATATATATATATATATTGTTTTACACTCATCAAGGATTCCGGTTCAAGCTTTAACATTCTAATTTTACAAGCGCCACCCCTGATACTTGCTTTATTTGCATTTATTTGCATACTGGAGCCTGATAGGCCTTTATATTTTATGATGTCATAAACAAGATGTTTTTTTTCATTTTTATTATAAATTTTTTATCACTTTTTTTATGTTCTCGTTCAAGTTGTGATATGCGCTCATGATATTTCTCACTGTCTGGTGTTTGTAATGTTTTAATGATTTAAATTTACACTCTTGGTGTCACTCAGATGAGGATGGCTTCCTTTTTTTTTGAGACAGGTTCCTCTCAAGGTTTCTTCCTAATATCATTTAAGAGAGTTTTTACCTTTCACAACTTTATTACCACTAATCATGGCACCTGTTAGTGGGTGGGATTTATCTCAAAGTTGCTGTGTTAGAAGAAGAAAAAAATAGGCAAGTGTAAGGATTTGAGCTTGACAAGGGCCAAATTGTGATGGCTAGACGATAAGACAGGGGGCATCTTAGCACACAGTTTTAGGCAGGTGGTCATAATGTAATGCCTGATTGGTGTGTGTATATATACTGTGCGTATATTTTATCTTTTTTGTTTTCTTTAAAAGTTTTCTGAGTTGTGATTTTTGCCTTGTGTGCACAGTATGTTTGGAGAAAGTAAAAAAAAAGGTTTCTTGCTGCTCTGGTGTGCAAGCAGTAGAGTTTCCTTCTGAATACTGAACATGCTCGCATCAATCGGCCTATTCACGCAGCCTGAGCTCACTCCTGCAGGTTGTTTTGCCTTCCAGTTCTCTGCTGACTTTGAGATAATTAGTGTGAGTGTGTGTTAGAGAGAGAGAGAGCGCTATACTGATAGTGTGTGTGTGTGCATGCATATGCAATTGGGTTTGTGTGTGTTTTTGTCTGTCGTGCAATTGAAGGCAATTTTGCTTTATAATGTGTGGCCTATCTTCCTGCGTTTTCTTGTCACAGAGGTGGAACATGTGGTGCTGATGATGGTGGTGGTGCTGATGTGGGTGGTGGGGATTTCTGGCGGATTTCTGAGACACTTGAGCAGACCCTCATTATCTTGTTTCGGCTGTAATTCATAAAACTCATTACCGTTGCCAGCCCTCCAAAGCACCCCCCCCTCTCAATCCGGCCCTACAACACCCCCATGCCTACTCCACACTTAATTAGCGCACTCACTAGCTCTGCGTCTGAAAATCATCAGTATGACACGGCGTAAACAATGATGCCGTAACAAGCGTCAATGTAATATCTCACATTTAGGTTTCTGTTTACGACTATTAAAGATCGGCATCTTTGTTAGAACGGTCGCTTTCAGTCTGGAGGTCAGTTTATGTGATCGCACATCGTACCACCGTGCCTCCTAATTCTACTATGTGATTCTACCTGGGGTGGAAGATCTTGAGTGGCCTGCTATAAGAGCTCTGACCTCTAACCCTATTGACCACTGTTGGGATGAATGTGAATGCTGAATGCAACCCAGGCCTCCTCACCTCACTTCACCCTTTTTCAGTACAACACCCTTGTGGCTAAATAAGCACAACTTTCCTACTCTAAAATCTGTCTTATTTTACTGCCTGTTGTATATTTTTCTTTTTATACTATTTTATATTCTATTTAATGTGTTTGTGGATTTGAAGAAAGAGTACGACAGAGTGCCAAGAGAGGAGTTGTGGTATTGTATGAGGAAGTCAGGTGTGGCAGAGAAATATGTGAGGGTTGTGCAGGACATGTATGAGGACAGTGTGACAGCAGTGACGTGTGCAGTAGAAACGACAGACTGGTTTAAGGTGGAGGTTGGACTGCATCAAGGATCGGCTCTGAGCCCTAAGAGCAGGGAGCAGGTTGAGAAGAGCCTGGAGAGGTGGAGGTACGTGCTGGAGAGAAGGGAAATAAAAGTGAATAAAAGAGTGCAGGCAGGGTGGAGTGGGTGGAGAAGAGTGATAGCAGGAGTGAAGATGTTGAGGTTTTTTGTTGGGAGTGACGACGATGGACAGGATTAGAAATGAGTTTATTAGAAGGACAGTGCACGTAGGATGTTTTGGAGATAAGGTGAGGGAGGTGTGATTGAGATGGTTTGGACATGTGCAGAGGGTATATCAGTAGGAGAATGCTGAGGATGGAGCCACCAGGAAGGAGGAAAAGAGGAAGACCAAAGAGGAGGTTTTTGGTGGTGGTGAGGGAAGACATGAAGGTAGTCGGTTTGAAAGAGGCAGATGTAGAGGACAGGGGGGGTATTCTATTTTATATTCCTTTTCTTTTCTTATACTTTATAGTTTATATAGATAGATAGATAGATCTATCGATCGATAGATCGATAGATCGATAGATAGTAAAGACTGCTCACTTTACCTTCAACAGCAATGGTTGCTACCAAAAAGACAAGAAGCATGCTCAATCGGTCTTGAAACCTTCCCGTCACGGCCCTGGCACTCGTCAAGTGCCATTTTATGGTGCTATATTGGAAGGATATAGCGGATAACAGTATTAAACCATCTAATGAACTCCGACCATTGGGCCGTTAAGGAGACAGACGACTTTTGGAGCTTTAGTTCACTCTCTCTTCACACCAAAGGGCTCCTAATGACAATACAGGGCCCCTAAAAGCCATTATTGACCTGCGGTTAAGATTTATTTGCGGCCCCTCAGGCAACGGAGGGCCCTCGGACACGATAAATGTGGCGCATAATTGAGTTTGGTCAGTCAATCGTGTTTGTGAAGAGAGAGAGAAAGAAAAAGAGGTGAAGGCAGAGCAAGAGAAAGAGGAGAGTGTGTTTGTGTTTTTAGCCACTGGAGAGATAAATAAAGGCAGCTGAAGGAGAAGAGGATTCTCAGATTTTCCAGAGAAAATAAGGAAATTGAATGAATCTAGATTAAGTCCCAAATAAAAAAGGATGAAATGTGCTGAAGAGCTTTTACTCGAAGAAATTATAATAATATGGAGCGGAACCTGGTGTTTCCAGATGCTCATTGCCTCTTTGAATCATTTTATTTAGAGCTTATAAAGATAGCCATGGGACACGAGACAGGCCGCACTAAACCACTGGTGATGAGGAGAAATGGCTTTTTCCCCGAGTGTTTAAGATGATTAATCTTCTGCTCTTAGTGCCCTCCAACACTAGATGCTTCAACTGCAAATGTGTGTGTGTGAGAGAGAGAGACTATTTGTGTTTGTGTCTTGGAAGGACTACATTTCAGAGTCGTCAGTGTAGATTTATGGTCCCGGATGGTCCGAAAAGAGACAATAGCCCCCTGCTAAGCTTGTGGTCTTGCTATTAATATCCTCTTTTTTCATGCTCCTCTTACAGTTCCAAGCGTTTCGCTGCATGTACAGAGTATTGACTGAAACACACTAAAGAGCAGCGTGTTATTGTGAGTTTTCCCATTTAGCCCAAGTGTTTGAGTCTCCGCTGGTGAAAAGCCAAGCTGGGGCATGAAAGAGTCCCATGGTGAGTTGTTCAGCTTGGACACAGTAAGAGTGCGAATAGAGGAACAGAAACTCGGTCGCTTAACAGGCTCTCACTTTTGTTACCATCTTAAATCGGTGTTGCCAACTTTGCAATTTTGGCACTAGATTTTTGCACATTTTTTGAACTGTTTAGAGACTCAAAGCACTTTTGTACATCGCTCTGGACAAGGGTGTCTGCTAAATGCCACAAATGTAAATGTAAATGTAAAAAAAAACCAGCCTACTCAGACATCTAGCGAATTTTTGGGCCAATGTTAGCAGACATCCTGCTCACATCACAGCATCTGTCTGTCTACGTTGTGAGAGGGGGTTCTCTTGATTCATCAGAGGTCACAAACCAGTGTTCCCAATCACCAATTACTGGTCTACACTGTTCACAGTGACCAATCACTGAACCTTATTGTTTTTAATGCCCCATCACTGATAACCATTGTTTCCAGCAACCTCCAATTGTAATTATTCTTAATGTCATGACTGATTACTATTGTCAACAAAAATCATACAGTGATTGTTCCTAAAGAACAAAACTCATTGTTTCAATAAACCTGAAAGGCCAATTACTGATCACCATTGTTTTTAAAGACCAATCACTGATCAATATTGTTCCAAAAGACCAATCACTAATCATTATTGTTTCGAAAGACCAATCACGGTCATTATTGTTCTTAAAGATCAATTACTGATCAGTATTGTCTGTAAAGACCAATTACTGGTCACAATTGTTTCCAAAAGCTCATCTTTGACTACTGTTGTTTCTAAATTTTAATCACTTATCACCATTGTTTCTAAAGTCCAATCATGATTACATTCCTAAAGCCTATTCATTGATCACCATTGATCCTAAATACCAATTGCTGATCACCATTGCTTGTAAAGACCAATCACTGATCAGTATTGTTCCTTAATACACAAAATCACTATTGTTCCAAAAGACTAATCATTGATCACTATCATTACTGATTCCTCATCACTGATCATCATTGTTTCTCAAGTTAAGTCAATCGACTTTTTATTGCAATTTGAACTGATTTATAACCGAATGCCTCATTTCTGATCACCATTGTTCCTGACAACCAATTCCTTATCACCATTGTTCTTAATGCTCCATCAGTTTTTCCTAAAACCAATTACTGATCACGTTTCGTAATCACTATTCACTTATTCATTTACATTTATGCTATTTTAGCACACACTTATACAGTGTGTGTTATGTGAGTTATATTTATCTCATTCATTCTATGGGGTTAAGGGCCTTTCTCAGGGGCCCAGGAGTGGCAGCTTGATGTGACTGTGATTTGATCTGCTGCCTTAAACACTAAGCTACCACCTCCCACACCTATTTAAGTTTTGAACTAGAGTGATGGAGCTGAGGTTGAGGAACTGTAAGAGCCAAATGTTACGAAGCTGACACACTTTTTTTTATTTACTCCAGAGTTCCCAGTTCCTAGTGGTAGATAACTCTTTACATTTTATACTGTATATATATTTTAAACTCTATACAGATGTAGGAAAAGCAAGAGATGGTGTCATTGTGTTCTTCCTATTATAAGGAAACATGAATGACTGCTGAACTCCTGTAGAACCCATTCGAGGCTGGATTCTCCCTGCAAATTTGGTAAATTACACAGTATATGAGCCGTTGCTGTACTTCTCGTTCTTGCTCTTTCTGTCTCTCCCTTACAGTCTTTCACAGCTTATGTCTAAAAAAGAGATCATTTATCATAATTTCACAGGGTAGCGACATATTAGGCAGGGCTTGCATCTGCTGCAAACAAAACGGCATCATTTCCCCCAAAAAGCAGAATAGCAGAAACTTTGAGGAGAAAAAAAGCAAAGAGACACAACACTTGTCTACCATCTTGAATTCTTGTCTGTCTTATTCATATGTGTGTCATTGGAATCCCGTTCGAAAGAGATACAGGCTGCTTCCTGTTGGCATGAACAAACATTTATTTGGACAAAGGGGAATCTGGGTGTTAGGTAGATGAACTGGCACATAAATCGTACACTGTTTTTCCTTTGTAATGAATCCTTCGTAGCCGGCGTCCCCTTTTCTTCCCTAGACGAGAAAACAGGAAGGATTGGAGGGGACATTATCGTAACCATCGCCCCCCTCTGCTCTGAACGGCGGGGGCGAAGTTGCTGAGGAAGGCGAGCAGCTCTTGTGTGGAGGTCATTTGTGAAATATATTGACCAATTTCAAACTCCGCTGGCTCTTAATGATGTGACATCACGGATGGTGAAGTATAGGTCAATACTGCGGGAAATATATAATTAAAAGCAATGAGAATCTTGTCTAGGGAGAAGGAAAAAAAAAAGGATTGGATCGCACATAGATGAAGAGGTTCGGGTTTATGGGGTGTGGGTGCATCGATCCAGGTACAGCCAGCGATCTGGAGAATAATGATGTGTTGACATTATTTTAATAGGCTTTCGAAACGACTAAAACATTCATTTTATAGGACGAGATACAAGACGCCGTTTTTTTGGAGCGATCAACTTTTTGTTTAAATATATAACGTCTGCTTTTTAAACAATCCATATTATCGTTATTGAAATTTCTCAAGGCTTATCCTTGGCCATCTTGAAATCTTCATTGAGAGTTTGGAGAGGGGGGGGCAATTTTTTTTTTTTCCCGCTGATGGTTTTATTGTGAAGTGCTGTATGATGTGGCTCATATTTTCTGTGGGTTTTATTGGCTGCCTGGATGTATTGAGGGCCCCGAAGCCTTCATGCTCTGCTGGAGAGTGCCGTCCTCTTGACCTTCCTCAATGCGGCTCTCTCGGCTTTCTTCGCCAGTGCTGTGTTAATGCCAGCGCACGCAGCAGGCGAGAGACACGAGACAAACTAGGGAGCAGTTTTGCTTCCAGCATAGAGAACGAACAGAAAGCACTTCTTTTAGAGTTCGGGCGATACGTTAAATGAAATTAGACACATTCCTGTTAAGTTGTACTTCTGAGTTACTGAGCAATGCACTATTACTGTACATTCTCTGTTCTGATTGGTAGGAAGGTGTCAATTTTTATTTTATATAACAGTTGTTTTAAGTAAAAGCTGCAAGGTTTATATTAAGGAATCACTGCTTATAGTAACATGTACAACATACAACTATTTTATTTCTGTGGTGCTGAAGTTATAATACTAATATAAATTATAATGTAATAACACTATGAATACTTTGAATTAATCTTAATATGAATTGAATATATATACACACACTATATGGAAAAGCCTATTGTGACATTGGACTTTTCCAGCCATATGTGGTTCTTTACCAATTTGTTACCACAACGTTAAAGGCACACAATTGTGTAGGGTGTTGTTAGGATTTTATTTTCTTTCACTTCAACCAGGAGACCCAAAACGGTTCCAACATGACAATGCCTCATAGCTTTATGAAGATTTATCTTTTCATGGGTTGGAGTGGAACAGTAATCTCCTGCTTTAGAGCTTAACACTATTAAACAACTTCGAGATGATTGTGAACGCTGGCTGCACCCCCAGACTTTACTAACACCCTTGTGGCTGATTGAGCAAAAATCTCCACACAATCTAGTGGAACATTATAACAGCAAATGTTAGAGGTTATTATAACAGCAAATGGGGACTAAATATGGATTTGGATGTTTAAAAAACACTTTTATCCATATGGTGTATATTATATCAGACCGTCCCTTCACTAATGAAACTAAATTTCCAAATACGTCACAACACTACTGCTATTTAGTTGATAAATAGATTTGTTTTCCCACTTACTTTTTTGTTGGTGTAAAAACAGACGGTACTTTGGCGTTATTCAGCCTGTTTTCTGTGTAGAGTTTATCTACTTATGGATTACCACAAACAAGATTTTCGACATCTCCAAGTACTGAAGAGAAAATCTGTCAAAATTCAGTTATAATGAAAACCTTTTGTTGAACACAGCCGGTTGTTAAATTCCATCGATAACTGGTTTATAAAAGCTGCTTTTGGAGAAAGGAGAAAGATTATGTATTATTAATTTTGTTTATTGGAATTGAAAATTGTTGATTTTGCAGGTTCATTAAAAAAAAAAAATAATAATAATAATAAAAAATCATTGTACTACTTCAATCTTTACCCACACTACAAAGTATTAACCATATAAAAGTATAACAGTCGTTCAACATAAATATTTTCTCCCCTTTAACCATTTTTGTAGTGTTAAAACTGAAATTGATTATATGTTATCATATGGTATATGTTATGAAAAGACCACTTTAGTTAAAAAGAAAGAAAAAATGGAATTGAGAGCTTTGACTGCAGAAGTATATTGTGAACATTCCTCCTCAGTATGTTCTCTCCCTTTCACTACTTAATCAGTACCGGAAACAGGATTTGTACTGCGCAAACGCGTCCACTTTCAGTCTGATGTTAAAACAATTTACGCCAGTTTCTGTTATTCATAATAGTGTTGCAAAAATTGTAAATATTTATAATACTGTTGAACCCACCGAGTGCAATATGTTGTGGCTCCTTTAAGAGCAGAGCGGCATTTTGGGAATAGACTGCCGCCGCATTTTTCCACTAATTTTCCGCTATTACATGTGCATGTGTGCAAGGCCGAGGAATATTTCCTTATTATTTTCTGATGCTCATTTCTTTCTTTGACTAACCCGTAACGCTGTTGCCAAGAAAAATAAAAAAGCACGAGTTTTGAAAACCTGTCTGTGCTTATATGATTTCTGTTGTAACTGGAGTTAGTGAGCTCTCCCTTCACCCTGACTCAACGCGCTACAACGGCTTGTATCTAAACAGTAGCCTACCAAGAAAGTCATTGTTCACTGTCTTCCTCCTTCCTTTCACAACTATTTCTCTCAGAAGTGTATCTTTTGGCATCGTCGTGCGTTTAAAAAGCAACATCGGTGAAGCTTTTCTCTCGATGCCGATTTCCTGTCGACAGTCCGAGTGCACGGCAGATAAACGTCAAAGGAACCTCATCCATATTTATGATGTGGTTCGGCCCGATTCAGTGGGAGCGCATCTGATTAAATATAAAGAATTTCATTGGTTCACCTGAACCCGTTCGGCAATTTCATTGGTCGAATGTTTTGGTTCTCAGTTTTTTGGCTTGAAGTTTGTGAAACCAGGAAAAACCCAGGAAAAATCCATAAATTAGCTGCTTCGTTGTTTAAGCCGCGGGGTTCAAAGCGTGGAAAAAAAGTAGCGGCTTATAGTCTGGAAAATACGGTATATGAAAACGTCGTCCCCATTGTGAAGCACGGTGGTGGTAACCTTATGTTTGTTTATAAGCCAGCCTGAGAAACTGGTTAGGGTCAAGAGCAACAAGAATAAAGTCAAAAATCCTACATGTAAACATATTCCTGTCCACAGTATCCTGCCAAAGCTACAAAGAAGGAATCAGACCAAAGAACTTGGATGTTTTAAAACGTGATTAGATCGTCGATGGGAAGACTTAAAAAATTGCTGTCCACCTGGAGTCTCTGTCTCATCTGACCAAAAATGTGTATTTACAGTCAACGGTTGAACCCGGTATTGCATCTTCAGACGTTAGACATGCTGATAATATAATTATATAATATTTCTATTATAAATAATATAATATACATTTACAGCATTTGGCATATGCTCATATCCATGAGACCTGCTTTATATGGGTTGGAGTGGAAGATCTTGCTGCTATACAGCTCTGACCCCTATCGCTGACTGCACCCCAGACAAGTGTCCACACACTTTTGCCCATAAATGTAGTATTTATTGTGGAAATGGAATTGAAATAATTCAGGTCTACAGGCTGAACCCGGCATTGTGCTCAGAATGGAAGTGAAATTATGCGACTGTTCTCCGTCTCAGCGGCTGTGTGTGTGTGTGTGTGTGTGTGTGTGTGTGTGTGTGTGTGTGTGTGTGATCCAGCCGAGAGCAGAGGCGGTGAAGGCGTGCACGCAGCCGTCTGCTCGCTTGCTTTTGCTCTTTGAGTCTCACTCGAGCAGAAGTGAACTTATTTGCCGCATGAAATGTGTCTGCCGAGTTGTTTCTCTCCAGCGGCGTCGCACCTTTAAAAGGGTTAGCATTTGTCACCATAAACACAGACAAAGTGTTGGAGCTGTCGGGTTATGTTTTGATTCATGCCCCGTGCTGAATGCTTCCCTGTTTTTCTTTTTTGTTTTTGTTTTTTTCCTCTGAGATGTTTGTATTTTTCGACCCCTTTCTTGGCCTTTGCCTACTCCAAAGGATGTAACGCTGCATTTGGGGGCAGGACTGTATTGTGTGTGTGTGTGTGTGTGTGTGTGTGTGTGTGTGTGTGTGTGTGTGTAAATTATTCTGATTTACTGTTCACTATTCAAAAAGGGAGAACAAACAGTCCATGGTGTGTGATGAACACTGTTTTTGATCTTACTCAAATGGATTATTTCTTACTTTAACACAATGTGCAGCGCTTTATTTCTTTTCCATCATCTGCCAATTTATGTATCTTTTTTTCCTTTTTTTTTGAAAGAATGACACACTTTTTATTTATTTATAGTTCTATGTTAAGTCAAGCCAATTGTCTTTTATTGTCATTTAAGCCACATATGTACATTGAAATAAAACCCCCCTTAGGACTGAGATGCTAATTAACAACAGAAATAATACAATTATATAATTTCGTCATTTGTAAAGCACTTTCAACATTTTTCTAAAGCAGCTTTACGGAGATAAAAGGGGTTATAAAGTTGTATAAAAGAATGTAGAAGTTTGGCACTTCAACACCAAATGTCCGTTTATTACAGTTCCATCATTCTTGAGGTCCAGTGATAGGTGCTGAAATGCAAAACTGTTCAAGCAAGTTGCAGTCCTGAGACATTGTAGTGAACTGTTAATTTAATTACAGTCTAAATCCATCCTAAATTTCTTGATTTGAGGAACTTGAATCATGAATTTTTAGGCTGTTCATGTGGAACCATCCCCGGATGCACAGAATGGTCTCCGGTTAAACAGGTGGGATGTCAAGATAAATCAGGCAGATCTGAAGTGAAGAAAGGAACAGTAGCAAAAATTAAGGAGTACATGAAGCTGACTCGGACGCCTTATACGTAGAAGTCTGCAAACACCACAACACATTGAGACACGTATGCATTAATATAATAATAATGGGAAGAAAAAGAAGAAATACTTATAATTAAATGCACCCAAATGTATGGTGGATAAGCAGCAGTTATTGTGCAAAAGGTTGCAACAAAGGTGTTCATTTTCTTGTATATTTGCATGAAAATGCATGTGGGGAGCGAAGGCTGGTCCGTGTGGCCCGATTCAACTGACGAGCTCCTGTAGCTCAAACTGCTGAAGAAGTTCATGCTGTTAATACTCGATGGGTCAGGACTGTTTTAGCAGCAAAAGGGGGACCAACACAATAATAAGTAGTTGGTCATAATGTTACGCTGATCAATGGCCAAAAAGTTCTGCCTGCTTGTTGTATTTAATGATTATTTAGCTATTGAATATTGCGAAACATATACATTCTTGTGATCAGCTGCAATATTAAAGCTATAAATTAAAGCCTCTAGAACTTTATATAGCACAGTTACAAAGCACTGACACTGGAGACTCCTTCCACAGATGTTCCACTAATATTGTATACAGATAACCGGAAAATACCAGCAATTATATATTTGTTTCTTTGTTTTATTTGTAATTTTTTTTTAAATTGTATTTGTTTTATTTGAATTACGTAAAGCCAAGATTACTGGCTAATACTTTCTGACCAATCAGAAGCTGTGGTTAAAATTTATTTAGAATACAGTCAACTGAGACGGCTTCCGAATTAGACCTGATGAATACGTTTCATTATCAGAGAAGAGCTTATTTTATTTTAGTTTACTAGTGTGTGTGTGTGTGTGTGTGTGTGTGTGTGTGTGTGTGTGTGTGTGTGGGGGGGGTATTTAGGGGTAAACAGACCCTGATTATTCTCGTTTCCATAGAAAGGACCTTTTAATAGTGGGGCTGTGCTATAATTACCATCCACAGGATTTCTAAAGGGGTCACACAGAAATAAGGTGGGTGGAGCTTGGCGTCCATGTAAAAATTGTAGCGAACAGCTTACACGCATCGTCCTGTTGTTATAGGTTTCTATTTTCTTCTATTTCTGCTTCATTTATGGGCCTGGTATGTTAGAGTCTGTTTGAGAGTTCCATTATTGGGAAGGGAAAGATGTAGTTCTGAGCAATTTCTGTTAATGAATGAATCATCAAAAATATGACTTTCAAAAGGACGTGTATGGCAGTAATCTATGTCCGGCTGACAAACGTACGCATAACCAAAGTTCGAAACGGACCAAAAGTGTCATTTTGAACAAACAGTTTGTTAATTTATTTGTGTTGGCGAATGCAGCTGTGTTGTAAGAGGAATGAAACACTTCCGGACATTCAGCCTTCGCAAAATAATCATCTCCGCAGTGCTAACGCTGCTTCATCATTCCCTGAAGTATTTCCTTTCTTACTTCTCGTGCAATTTGCCATTTTTCAGCACCGTCCTCATTAATGTTCTTCCAGATGTCCTGTTTCCGGATGTGTGCTACGACGTGCCCATATGCCGCTACTCATGGTTTGCGACCGTGTTTAATTTGAACGTTTCTAATGCACAGCTTTGTATAATTACGCTGTCTGGTCGAGCCTGCTGTTCGGTGTAGCATGGCCACGCGGTGTGTTTATTTATGCTGCTCTTGTACTAATGGGTCTACTCAAAGCCGAGCGGATTTGTTTATCGTCGCCGCGTTATATTTAAGCGGTGTTTATGTCACCTTCGTTGTTTAGTCTGGGGATGCATCGCTACGGATGCATGTATACATGGGAGGTCTGGCACTGTACTTATACTCAGGAAAATATGAAACACCTCAGATATAAACCTTTGATATAGAAATTCTATAGTGGTAGCTCAGTGATTAAGGTTCTGGATTATTAATTGGAAGGTTGGGGGTTTAACCCCAGAGCTGTCACTCTTGGGCCCTTGAGAAAGGCCCTTAACCTTCTGTTCTCTACAGCGCTCTATCATGGCTGGCTCTGTTCCCAGGATTTTGGAGAGAAAAAACTCTTTATTTGCATTTTCACTATAAATGTAGGTACATTTATGGCATTTGGCAGACGACCTTTTCCAAAGTGATCAAATTCATCTTATAAGTTCATGTACAATTGAGCAGCTATGAGGTTAAGGGCCTTGTTCAAGGGCACTGGTATAAATAAGCTTAAAGAAATGTACATTTGGCAGACGCCCTTTTCCAGAGCGATAACATTTATCTCATACATACACCAGCTCTGGAATTAGGGGCCTTCCTCAGCGGCCCAGGAATGGCTGTTTAGTGTGGCTGAGATTTGAACTCATGACCTTCCAATGGCAAAGTCAAATGGCTTAACCACAAAGCCACCACCTACCACCAACATTTAAGGTAAATGGTAAACTGGAAGTAAAAATTGTAATGTGGAAGTGGTTGGAACGCTGTTCAGAAGCCAAAGATCAGCAAGCTTCCAATCCTGGGCCCTCAACTACTTAGTTGTACAAATGGGATAAATGAGATAAGGAGTGTCTATTAAAAAATTTTCCTGATTGTAGAATCTAAATGTATGGTGGTCACGACAAGTATGAAGAGACCTGTACTTTGAAGCTGAAAAATGTCAGCCGAGTTTTTTATCAGATGTGAACAAATTCATTGCGGACCTTCACAACAAAAAATGAGAACCGACGGATTTCCTGGAAAATGAAACGGACAAACGTAATTGACGTCAATCACTGTTTATTCCACATTTATATAAATCAGACTTTTACTTTTGTGATCCAACAGTATATTGTTAAAAAATAAAACAAATGAAAATGGCACGGACAAAAATGATAAGTCCTTAAACTAATATTTGTTGCACAGCTCTTTTCACAACAGACATTGTCTCAAAGCAGCTTTACAGAATTTAACAGTTAAAGGTGAACGATGTGTATTTATCCCTGATGAGCAGCCATTGCGACTGTGACCCGGAAAAACTCCCTTAGATGTTATGAGGAAGAAACCTTGTGAGGAACCAGACTCAAAAGGAAACCATCCTCATTTGGGTGACATCAAGAGTGTGATTATAGTCTTTAAACAATACAGAACACTGGAGAGTGAGAACTAACATGAGCACTGGAGAGTGTGATTATGAGTAATTTCCTTTCTACAGTCTTACACAGTCATTTGAGATTATGGAACCAGGAGCTTCTGAGCAACTCATACAATAGCTAATTTTTCTACTTTACAATCATTCTATGCCCCTTAAATCTGATTAGATGCACTACAACTTTATCTCAAATTGATGGATCAAGAATGGTGGGTGTAAAAGTAGTTTTTACAGCCATATCTGGTTCTCCAATCCAATCTTCCACCACAAATTTGTAGGCACACGATAGAATAGGACGTTTTTAAATGTGAAATTTTCACTTTATTTCAACTAGAAGACCCAAACCTGCTCCACCATGACAATGCCCCTGAGTACAAAGCAAACTCCATGAGGATCTGCTTTACATGAATTTTAGTGGAAGATCTCCCACTATAGAGCTCCAACCCTATTGAACAACTTTTGGATAACTGGAACTCTGAGTGCACCCCAGGCCTCCTCACCCTCACCTACATCACTACATGCCTTTACCAACACCTCTGTGGCTGAATCAGAATTTGAGCACAAGTCTACCTGAAATCTAGTGAAAGAGCTTCCAAAAAGATTAGAAGTTTGTATAAAAGCAAATGGAGATTAAAGGTGAAATGGAAGTTTTAAAACACACGTACTAAACTTATGGCCAGGCTTATATTGCCTGTATAGTGTACTTCTGCATCCTCTCAGGTATCTGCACAGCATTTAATTTGCTGTTTCACAGCTGACGTTGCTGCAGTGTCATCAGCTGCAGTGATTCCTAAGCTTGGCCTATAGGCATGCAGCGTTTTTTATCTGTCTCACACCATTAGGTTCGAAACGTATTACAGCTGAATCAGTAAGAACTAAAGTCTAACAAAGCTCCATGCCAAGTAGAAGCCTCAGTCTCAGCACTTAGCTTAGTACATACAGAGCATGGAAGAAACTGGGTGCCATTTCTTTTTCTCTCACGATTTTATTAAAATAAATAACCACCTAATTTCTTTGTATTCATTTCAGTGTGTCGTTGACTTTCCAGCTTTAAATCGATATGGTGAGGTTGGTAGCTTAAGTGGTCAAGGCATTAGACTTTTAGTCTGAAGGATGTGAGTTCAAATGCTAACAATGACAAACTGCCAATCATGAGCCCCTGAGCAAGGCCCTTAACCCCCAAAGTGGCTTAGTTGTTTGATTGAGATGAATATATATTTATAAATGATGACCAAACAATGAAAGAGGGGCATCTAATTCTACCTTTTCCTGCAATGCAGCTCACACACACTTGGCACAGTCGAGGTGAAGTAATTCCTCTTTTACAACCGAGAAAAAACCCTGAAAATATCACCTCAATTTGCAATACCAGTTCCTTCCCCATTTACAGAGTGCTGTCAAAGCAACATGGCTCCTCCCCCTTCTCTTCTTTTCGCTTCTTTTCTCTTCTCTTCGCTTCTCTTATTAATTCTCTCTTCTTCTCTTCTCTTCTCTTCTTTCTCTTTTCTTCTCTAATTCTCTCTTCTCTTCTCTTTTCTTCTCTAATTCTCTCTTCTCTTCTTCTTTTTCTTCTGTTCTCTTCTCTTTCTTTTTCTCTTCTTTTCTCTTCTCTTCGCTTCTCTTTATTAATTCTCTTCTTTTCTCTTCTCTTCTCTTCTTTTTCTTTTGTCTCTTCTCTTCTCTTCTCTTTTCTTCTCTAATTCTCTCTTCTCTTCTCTTCTTTTTCTTCTGTTCTCTTCTCTTTTCTTTTTCTCTTCTTTTCTCTTTTCTTCTTTTCTCTTTCTACACTATTCTTCTCCTCTTCGTTCCTCTCTTTTACCCCTCTAATCTCTATTTCTCTCCTCTCCTTTTAAATAAGCAGTAGGTCTATTTATTGCCGTATTGCCTTTAAATCGTTTGATTAATCTATAATTTATCATTAATAATCACTATTTAGAAAAGGTCATCATCACCATTAGAATGATCACTAGAACATTATCCATCCAGTTTATTTTTAACACTCTGTGCTATTGTCACTTTTGGTTGTTGTTGCAGTTCAATATGTTCTCTTTACATCCTCAGTCTGTAGAAACCTGTTCAGATTTATTTATTTGGATGGAGACTCCTGGACAAAATGGTAAATAAATATTCCCTGACAAATAGTATACTACTATTTACCAAAAAAAAAATTAAAAATAAAAATGTAAAAAACATTCACTGTATGACCAAACGTATTGGGACACCCAACAATTTCCAGCCATATGTGGTTCTTCCTCACAAAAGAGACACCCAGTTGTATAAGATGTCATTGGACGCAGTAGAACTATCTATCTATCTATCTGTCTGTCTGACTGTCTGTCTGTCTGTCTGTCTGTTTGTCACTATATATATATATATATATATATATATATCAGTATAATGTTATTGTAAGAAGGAATAAATATTTGAAATGCATGGAGCAATGGAAAAAGCGTGTTAACCTTATTTAGGTCATAACCCACACTCTGTTGTTGTACGACTGAAAGAACATATGACGTATCAAATTTTTTTCCCTGTTTCACACTCTGCACCTGTGCACAAAATACTGAATCGCGATCTGTTGTCCGGAACCAACTATTCGGACAATTCTCCCTAAACAAAAGCAAGAAAAAAGCCATATTAAAAGGTCTTTCACATTATAGTAAAAAAGTTATCGCTCTAGTGTTTGTGTAGCTGTGATTCTCTGAACATGTGCCTAAAGACCGTAACGGATGGATTAGTCTTGGATATCATCTAATTATGCCCAAGACTCCGAAGTGCTGACTGGCTGAGCGACTGGCCGATGAACTTAGCGTTAACATTGCGAAGCATATTACTGCTCGTTTGGGGACATTTCCATTCTGGTCAAATGTCTATGCAGTGTATGTGCTGTGTGTTTGTGTATGTTCGTGCCAATGCCTCAGTGGAGCTTTGATTCATTCATTTCGGCGGCTGACAGGCAATGGAGTGTGTCTCTGTGGATTAGAGACAGGAATAATTGCTGCTTGAAACTCTAGACGAGTCCTAATCTCAGAGTGAACACTCTGTGGCTCTTAACGCCAGGCTATATTTAGATCCAACGGCCTTTGGTGAACATTTGGCCTCAAACATTAGATCACAGATACTGCAGGCCTGGGTAGTCGCAGATATCTTGGCAAAATGCTCCTAATGCTATGGAGAGTTGGCTTGGCAGATTGTTATTTCAACAATTCTGATAAGGGTTGTGGGTTTAAATCCCACAAGCTGCTGTTTCTTTTTTTCCAACCTTCAACCACTTGGTTTTGTCTGTAACTTGTATATATTTGGTTACAACAGCTAGAAGCATCTCAGATGGGATTTTAGAGATTAGAGACCACTCTGTGCAGCTGGATATGCTTCTACATCAACATCCTAATGATCCTGAGCAACTTAAGAATGGATTTGGACTGTAATAATTATCAACAGTCTTCTACAATGAGCTCAGAACCACAGGTTGCATGAACAGCTCTGCATTTCAGCACCTTTCAATGAACAGCACACATTAACAGTGATGGAACTGTAATGAATGGACATTCGGTGTTGAGGTTTCTTTTTCATACCATCTCAGGGAGTTGTCCTTGTCAAGGTCTCGTATATTAAGGATAAATTATGAGAAACTCATAGGCACCAAACTTATCCAACTTTATTACCTATCTTTATCTATAAAGACAATGTTCATTGTTAAAAGCATGCTACAAATAAAAATAAATCGAATTATAAGAATATATCAAGGCGCTTCTCTGTTCTGGCACCAAGGTGGTGGAACGAACTTCCCCTAGATTTCCATACAGCAAAGTCCCTGGCTATCTTCAAGTGATGGTTGAAGACCTTCATCTTACTGAAACACTCAAATTAGCACTTTCCAAGTTTGCTTTGTAGAATTCGAGTTATATTTATATTAAATTTGTAATCTTGTGTACCAGTGTAGATTTATTCATTACTAAAGACTTACAGCACTTTTGTACGTCGCTCTGGATATGGGCGTCTGCTAAATGCCGCAAATGTTAATGTAAATTGAATATTAGAATATATATTATACAGCATACTGCTGTAGAGGATCTTTAGTAAATAGACATAAGGATGAGGACGGGTTCCATTTTCAGTCTGGTTCCTCTCAATGTTTCTTCCTTATCTCATCCCAGGGAGTTTTTCCCAGCCACAGACACCACTGGCTCACTCATCAGGGAGAAACATACTTATAAGGAACATCTACTGCTTACAACTTTGCTAAGCAGAACAGCATCTCAGAAAGCACTACATGGCTAAAAACCTGAGGTGGATCATCTACAGCCTGAGAGCAAGGACTGCTAACAGAGTAAAAGTTAGCATGCTAAACAAGTTTAATGTGAAGAAAAATGCATAAAAGATTATCTAGAAAACAAATTCCGGTCTTGTTTTGTTGCCTGTCGCAGTGTAGTGAATGTTTTGTTGGGGTTGAACACGTTCGTGCAGTTTCCTGCTGTGCTACGTTACACTGTTACCATAGCGACATTGACAATGGTTGCATGCCATTTGCAATTGCATACTGTTGTTCATGTCAATCTCGTGACTAACGCAGCGATTTCACAGCACTGGGTAGAATATTTTAGAACCTGCGTGGACTCTATGGACAAAAGTTTGTGGACACCCAATTATAAGATTTGTATGTGCTTTCTGAACATCCCATTCCACATTTAGTCCCGAAATTAACAGTTGTAATAATCTTCATGCTTCTGGGAAGATGTTCCACTAGATTTGGTGGTAATTTGTGCCTCATTCAGAGACAAGGATGTGTTAGTAAAGTCAAGTAGTGATGTAGGTGAGAAGGTGAGGAGGTGCAGTTAGTGTTCGCATTCATCTCAAAGGTGTTCAATAGGGTTGGAGCTCTATAGCAGAAGATCTTTCACTCCAACCCATGTAAAGTAGGTCGTCATGGAACTGGATTTGTGCACGGGGCATTGTGATGCTGGAACAGGTTTGGGTTGCCACAGCGGATCATCCAACTCCATACACCCTTGTCTTCCTCTTTTCCTCCTGCCTGGTTTCTTCATCCTCAACATTCTCCTACTGATATACCCCATGTCCCTCCTCTGCACATGTCCAAACCATCTCAAGCTCACCTTCCTCACCTTGTCTCCAAAACGTCCTACATGCGCTGTCCCTCTAATAAACTCATTTCTAATCCTGTCCATCGTCGTCACTCCCAACGAAAACCTCAACATCTTCAGCTCTGCTACCTCCAGCTCCATCTCCTGTCTTTTACTCAATGCCACTGTCTCTAACCCATACAACATCTCAGGTCTCACCACAGTCCTATAAACTTTCCAATGATGGAACTGTACTGAATGGATATCTGGATGTCAACTAGATAAGGATGGGCTCCACTTGAATCTGGTTCTATCAAGGCTTCTCCTGACTTCTCTGACTCACTTATAAGTAGTGATGGGAGGATCAGATCATTTTAGTGACTTGATTCTTAGAAACTCTTGATCATGATGATTTTCAATAAGCAGATTTTGTTTTTTTCATGCGCATCCAGATACAAAACAACTAATTACTCATTGAAATCAGAATCAGGTTTATTGGCCAAGTGTGATGACTCACACAAGGAATTTGGTTCCAGCTGTTGGTGACTGTCAAAATACAAGAAAAACAGACAACACAAGACAAAACAGACAATACAGACAAAACAAGACACAAGTTTGTTAGTCATCAGCCACAAGTTTGTTAGTGAAGTCAGGTACTGATGAGGAGGCCTGTGGTGCCGTCAGCGTTCTAATTCATCTCAAAGGTGTTCAGTACGGATGAGATCAGAGCTCTAAAGCTGGCCACATAAGATCTTCCTCTCAAAAGCATGTAAACCAGATCTTCATAGAGCTCGCTTTGTGCGAGGGACTTTGCCATGTTTGTGCACAGGTTTGGGTTTCAAAGTTCAAGTGAACACAATTGTGTGCCTCCAGCTTTGTGGGAACAGTTTGGAGAAGAACCACATATGGCAGTAGTAAGGTGTCCTAATACTTATAAATAGTATTATGTATTCACACATACAAGCACAGACTTGTTTTTTTAAGTTTACTTTAATAATACATTTCTGGAATAGAAATAAAATGATAAAGTGTGTCATAATTTAGAGCAGTCATTATAAAAACACACCAGGATAAAGAGAGAAAAAAAGAGCACAAATTGCTGTTTTTTTGGATTACAGCTGTTTTAATTATGTATGCTAGAAGTGAAATACAGCTGACAAGCCCCACCGATTGTATTTCAGTGAGAGCTGCAATGTTTTCTTGCTGGCAGCATAGATTCCTGATGTGATTGGCCATCCTTTCTCGGTATGTGTTTTTACGCGGGTGAGACGGAACAGAATGTGTGCGTAGCGATGGAGAAAAAATGTGTGGTTTCGTGTCAGTGTAAGTTAGCAGCGAAGAAGATCTCGGGTTTGTGGCCTGAGGCTGGTGTCCGACTGCCAGCAGGATGATGGGAGATCGAGTATTGGCAGCGACGGCAGGACGGATTGCTTTTTGTAAACGTGACAGCAGCACAGAGAGCGCACACAAATCCTCATCAAGATCTGTCCCTGAGCAGGGACCAGGGCTTAGCGAAGAGAAGCGAAGAGCTGACTTCTCTGTGGAGAGCAGCTTCAGGAGGTTGCCAGATGCCCGCTGCCAATCTGGCTGCCTGTTTCAGGTGTGAACACAGCTGCCTGTCACGCCAAACTTCAACCACCAGAGACACTGGCATTATTAAAAACCTCCATGCTCTGGATGCTTCACTTACTGCTTGGTAAAAACACGTTCTGACAAATGAGACCATGCCAGATTTTAGGCTTTTTTGGAGAGCAGCATTTTATAAAATTGGGGTATATGAAAAAGATACTGTATAAATAAAATTAAGATCAAATCAAAGAATAAAGATCGAATTTATTTTTTTCGGAAATCTGTTCACAAATGTAAAACTTCAATGTCCAAATGAGCAGAGGTCTCGAACTACCAAGTCATGAACGAATACCAGGATGTGGAAGAGTTTCTACTGGGCGGCAAGGACCATCTGCGGAAAGCGCTAGATGTACAGGTAGTCCCTTAGTTACGATGGTGCGACTTACGATTTTTCGATATTACAGTGACGATGGTGATATGATGTTTCTGGCGGCAGGCACACGTAGCACATGTATGTTGTACTATACAAGATGCTGCCAGGAAGTACACATCTCCCACCTTGTTAAAAGCCATACTCTTGCTAGCGGTCGACAGATTTGCCATATACTTATAGACTGTAACGTTTATACAGTATGGTAGTGTAAATGGCACTGTTATTAATTTGTTGAATTCTCACTCAACTCAAGCGATGCACTACAATAGCAGAAGACCTCATTGGGTTCAATTCCTTTTCTCCAATGAGAGGAATAAGGGACACTAGATAGTCAGCATTGGATCAATGAATGTGAAAATTTTCACAAGAGTGGTATAATGCTCTGTAAATATATGGGCAGCATTAGGCATGTTGCATACTACCACACTTGAAGGATCGAGGGGTTAAGGTTCTTTTTGCATCTGAAGCTCCAGAGCTTATCTTCTTGCGATGTAAGAGCCCAGATGGTGGCTTTGGATTCCCCTTATCCTGATGCCATGCTGCCACCTGTGCCCACAGGGCTCGAGCTCTGGATGCCCTGGCGACTGACTCAGTGTAGGCCTTTGCTGGGAAAATCTGCCACACCGGACCTTAAATCAAGCAGGGGAATTCTCATCCGGAGCGTAAGTTGCATTTTCAGGTTCCGTGACTAAGCGCCAGTCAAGCAGTTGGTAAGAATGTGTGCCACATGCTTCGGAATGAGCATGTTGTGTATGTGTGTGTGGCAGCGCCGCATCTGGTGTAAGGGTCATGGTATTTTTAGAATGGCCTTCAGCTTTTAAGTCAGTTCGCCATGTGTCACCTGCTGGCTTTTGTCAGCGCAGGCCCCAGTCGAAATTCATTCCTTGACTGCAGCTTTCCTTCGTTCCTTCTGCAGACGGACCTTGTTGTTTTTTAAGACTTTTTTTTTCCTATCTCCGCCTTCAAAGTGTTCTGTCGTTTTGTTTGTTTTAGTCCTTAGCCTCGGTTAAATCCTTTGGTTCCGACTCTTGTAGACGGAAATTGCTTGCTGTGTTTATTTAATGTCTCGAAGATGTCGTTTCTCCTTGCTGAGATCATTTAGTTGCACCTGTAGTGTACCAAAGATGCTCTTACACTGTGTGCGTGGTAAAGATGATGATCATTTTTGACATATCTCCTTTATTGTAGGCATATTTACTGCATTTAAAACACCCGAACCGACCCTGACCGGTGCCGAGATCAGAATTCTGGAGGAAACTACATTCCTTCTTTCAGTGTTTGTTTGCGCAAATCTAACACCTGCATCGATGTGACAATAGAACGAAGAATGACTAGGCTCTAATTTGAAACTGGTCTATGCAATGGATAATTTTTAGTTAGCTAATTCACATTCCATTGATCGTTTTAAAGCAAATTGACCATTAATGGTTCGGTTTTTGAAACAATTTGTTACACTATATTGGTAGTCCATAAGTTGCAATGGTTTGGCTTACAATTTTTTAATCTTACAAAGAGCGATACGAAAAATATTTAACATTTCAGCATATATGTGGTATGCTACAAGGTTTTTGGTGTTTCAATGCCAATTTTAGTGCTTTATTCTCTCCACATACACATACACCGAACAGGCATAACATTATAACATTATAACTGATAAAGTGAAGAACACTGATTATCTCTTCATCATGGCACCTGTTAGTGGGGGGTCTTCAAAGTTGATGTTAGAAGCAGGAAAAATGGGCGAGTGTAAGGATTTGTTCGAGTTTGACAAATTGTGGTGTCTAGACGACTGGGTCAGAGCACCTCCAAATCTGCTCCAAGTGCTCCGAAGAAGGAAAAGTGGTGAACCAGCGACAGGGTTGTGAGCGGCCGAGGCTTATTAATGCACGTGAGGAGCGAAGGTTGGTCTGTGTGGTCTGATCCAACAGACAAGCTCCTGTAGCTCAAACTGCTGAAGAAGTTCATGCTGTTACTGCTGGACAGGTCAGAACTGTTTTGGCAGCAAAAGGCATGTAGTCATAATATTTATGCTTTATGGTACTGTGAATGCTCTGTTTTGCTAAATTATGTTGAAGTATACTACCCCATACTGATAACTATTATTAAGACTCCTGGGTTTGCTAGACCATGTTTCAAATTATGATATTTGTAAGTTATGATGGGGTCATTAGAACGCATCTCCATCATAAATTCCGGACTACCTGCAGTTGTTTATCTGGGCTGTTTGAAGGAATCAATGAAAAGTACAAAGGCATTTAAAGAAACTGGACCTCAAGGTAGAATCCAGTATTTCTGTTGGAATTCTGTTGAGGTATCTTACCAAAAACCCCCCCTAAAAAACCCAGATACTTCACTGTTTTGCTCTTCCACACATTGAGCCATACACTGCCAAATCCTGTATCTAGTGTATTATGTCTTTCTCAGCCGTACCATCTTAATGTATATTGTCCTGTAGCTCGCTTCTTCAGTACATGCCTCCTGAGGAGCGCTTCGCTTTTTCACATCCGACTTCAAAGCCCACAGCTCTCCAGTGTTCCCGTTCTCAGTCCTGTCTCGAGAGCGACGAGGTGACAGGAGACACAGCATCATGCTGTTTACTTTACCATCCCCCGCTCCCACAGTCAATATTATGAATAGGACGTCTCATGCTGAGTTTCCGCATCTTGAAGCTGGCATAGACTGAGATTTCTGAACTTCTTCTAACAGCATGCTACAAGAACGTATTGCTAGATAGCCTAATTTGGGCCCAACGCTTATGGTGGACGAGGGCGTGTTTAATAGTGGAACCACCGAACTTCACAGAGAGTGCTTTTTTCCATTTTGGAATCATTGCTAACATCTGTCATAGTGACTGCTTATATACATCATTCATACGAGCCACACATGGAGAACCGTCCTGATCGTTATCGCGTACGGCTGAGACTGTACCACCTGCTGTACATACAAGGAACACGTTACAGGCAAGCGTAACGACAGCTGTGTATAGGCTTTAATGTCACTCTTCTAACGAATGGAAATTGGCTGAGGCCAGCTTGCATTATGCAAATCAAGCTTTCATTGGGTTGTTCATTGATTACCACATTAGTATGTTTACGTAAACGTGCGGCAATCCAAAGTCAATTTAAAGGCATTTCAGATGCCTTAATGAGAACGTAGCTTTTATAAATCACGTTTCTAATGCTAATGATGCAAATGTCTCAAGGTAACTTTTATTCCTTTTTAGCTCAAACGTCTTTAGATTTCTGCTCCAAATAACAAAGAAAATCTTCGGCAAAGGTTCATAGATGTGCTGTGAGGCATAACATTCTGTAGATTCTTTTACTCATAGAAAAATAGAGGACAAAATATGTTTTCAGCTTTTTGTAATTTTTCAGTAAAATCCCAGCCCTTTTTTATGTGAAGCAATAGAAAACAGCTGGACAGTCTCGAGCCAGTCCATCAAGCTTTACAAGCGCTGTCCTTTTCTCCTATGAAAAGCTTTGCAGTGATTGAGGAGAGAGGCTTATGAATTTTTTGTCGGCAGATGATGAACTTTGCTCGTGCCCTTTTCCAGTGGCAGCTAGTCCATAAATAATGGTACAACCCTCCATGGGCGAGACATGTTTGTCACTTTTTTAATCATTTTTAATCGTTTTGATTGTTGATTTAATTAACGGATGAGCTAATAAACTCCTCGGCTTGCCGTACCTGTGCTGACCCTGTATGCCTGCTCGAGAGAAAAAATGTTTACCTCATAAACATTTCAGGAGCTCATTGCTGACCATTTTGTCACGCCACCTTTGTATATTTTTTGGGTCATATTTCTAGATCCTTTGTTCATTCGCTGTTTCCTGTTAGAATAGCTTTATCTCTTCATTTGTAGACGTGTAGAAAGCCAGACAAATGCATCCCAGTCAAGGTCAAAGGCTCTACGCGTGAAGTCTCGTCCCTGGAGCTTGAACTGGGGGCATGTGGGTGTTTTTCCACACACTAATCCTCCATAATAGCTCAAGCCAGCTGTTGATGGGAGACAGTTGTGTGCAATGAAGCCTTAGAGCCCGGATAGGGAATTCTCCTCCACCTGTCTTTCGACAACGGAAGGCCTGCCAAACACCAGTGAGTCTAAATATAGGGCGTGTGGCAAAAGCAGGAGGGCATGTGACTCTCAAGTATGGTGGGTGTAAAAATAAAGAAGGAATGGGAGAGGGGAAAGGAATGAGAATTAGAAGCATGTTAAAGAGGGTTGGGCGATATTCATTCGGACCATGTAGTTCTACACAGCGCCAGGCTTCCGGCTCTGGCTGGAGGACAGCAAGCTTCCATGCCAGTCTGTCTGGCCAGCTGCCTCACCAGTCCCATCTTCCTGGATCTGAATTTGATCATCACATTGCGACCGAGCCTTCCCAGTCCTTGATCTGCAAAATGAGAGGCACCCAAATTAGCTACTTCTATTCCAGTGCGTAATAGAATGTTCTCATAAAAAAATCAGGTTGAACCATTTAGACTCATTGCGATCTTTCTGGTGTTTAGTTAAATAATAACTTGAAAGTATCATGTCAAACCGGGACTTTTAATGATACAGTTAGAAAAATGGACGCTAGCGTGGTGGTAGTACGTGAGTGGTAAGTGTGTCACATTACCGATAGGCGGCGCACATGTCATGGGACAGTTCACGGACCATTAATCAAGATGGCAGGCAGCACCACAGAACGGCGTATGGTGCTGAAGCTTCTTTTGAACAAAGGCGTAAAAGTTGCGGATATCTACAGAAGACTTTAAGCACAATACGCCGATGAGACGATCAGCCGCAGTAAGATATTTGTATGGTGAAAACGTTTTAAAGATGCTCATATGTCCGTCCGTGACGATCCCGGTCGTGGTGGTTCCCTGATGACAACGAGAAGAAGGCTGTCCTAAGATGATTTAGGAGTACTGACAGATATTTAAATACCGAATATTTCTACGCGTTAGCTAAACACTGGGATAAGTGTATAAATGTAGCAGGAGTATTTTGAAAATAAATACACAGTTTTCACTTCTTAAAATGTATTTTATAAACTCAAATGTCCCGGTTTAACATTAACACCCCATGTATGAGGGACAGAAGACCAAACCCAACAAGTCTTTAGGATCCTAGAAAGAATTGGTTAAGATATATAACATTATATATATATATATATATTTGTATATTTGTATTTGTAAATTTGTATATTTTTACTGCAATTCTTACTCCGTCTGAATGTGCATGTCACACATTTCTTTTTCATTCCATTTCATATATAACATTTATGTTATATATAACATTTAAGCAGTCTTCAGTATCAGCTTTATGTAACAGCATTTAGCACACAGAAGTTTTATCTTAAATAGAGAGGAATAAAAGACTCAATCATAATTTGATTTGATTTAAAGAAGTCTACAATACAATTACAATATTTACAGTTTTGTAATTTTATATACTTGCAGCTTCAAAAATATAAATCAACATATCTGCACATAGGAGAACCTTTTGTTCTGTCTGGTAACCGTGTTTCACCGATACGCAGTGAATCATGACCACAGAGTGTCTGCTTGCTTGTGAATCATGTTGTTGGCGTTTCAGAAAGCTCAATCATGTGCACCAGCTTTGGAACTTGGGAATTTCACTACTGTATCTCCAGTTACTGTGTACTGATGAAGCAAACCAATGTATTAAACCAAAGAGGGTGAAGAAATGGGCCTTTTCAAAGGTGTGTAATGTTTGCTAAGTGGATCACTGAGGTTCAAATAAAGTCGATGCCTTCTGCTAGAAGTAGAGGAGTAGATCACAGCCTCCACACTCTGTGAGGGTCTCTGCAGAATACAAGACCCTAATGAGCACAAACAGTGACCCACTTCATCTGCTCAGCCCTTGAAAACCCCCAGCGCAATGTAATTTAGGATGCGCTGCATGTGCAGATTCAGACTTAAACAAACACGGAGACATCAAAGCTCTGCTGGTTTCTTGCTTTTCTGGGGTTTTTGCGATTTGAAGGCTTTTATTTGTGTTTTTTCTTTCTTTTGTATTGTGCAAAGCTACCACATGAGATGGCAGAAGATTTAGGATGAAGATTTGTTCTGGCATCGTGTCTCTTGCTGCATTTTTATATTTCCGTCTTCTTCTTCATTGTTGGGTATTTTTTTGCCATAGTGTTTGTGCATATGCAGACAGTCTCTGGGGAGTAAAAGGTTTATAAAGACACTCTGATGTTAATTCAAAGAAACGGAAAATCAGACATTATTAAAATCGTCATCCAGACACATCGGGGACGAAAGGCCAAGATTACAGAATATCAGTGACACTGGAAATACTTGACGCTACTCTGTAGATAAAACATTGCTCTTTCTTTCCCTCCTTATTTATCCCAGTCCCAGTCAAGTGCCCTGTCTGAATTATTGGCTCGTCTGCTTATATGTTTGCATTGAGGCTTTTGATGTCTCCGTAACCCGACTTGCTTCATGTCTTCATTTGTGTGCTAGTTAAAAAAAAATCTGACTCATTTATTCTCTTTGATGGCACTAAACTTTCTTTGAAATATCCAAACTGTAAGCAGTCTAGGCCATCAAAACATCAAAACATGAAGTTTTCTTAAGATATTGTCAAATCCAACATGTCTTATCAGATGTCTGATTGACTTACCAGCCACGCCTTTCTCCAAGGCTCACAAGCGCTTTGCTAGAAGCACTCTGTTCTACTTTACTCCTGGATTCTGATGCGTGGTCTATTCGTGACACAGACTTACCAATAAAGAAATTATGTCTTGCCTACAGTCAAGCATGGTGGTGGTAGCATCATGGTCTGGGGCTGCATGGGTGCTGCTGGTACTGCCTAATATTGTTTCTGTCCATTGTTTTGCTGCAATTTCATTGTTTCTTCATTACTCTTCAAATAAATAAAAAAAGAAAATGGCAGACACGATACAATCTGATTCGATACACTAAAAAGATAAATAATAAGCAGCTACCGATGCGATACTATTCACCGATATTGCGATCTGATTTTGATTGTACGTGATAGAAAAAATATGATGTTCTGCAAAAAGGTACAGATAGTTTCATTTTATTTTTTGGTTCAGACAGACAGCAAATCATAAATGTACTTAAGTCCCTTTACATAACGCCCTTTCACAAACAGTTCTTCGTAGTGCAAAACACATAAACCCAGATGTTCTTTTCCTGTTCTGTCTCTTGGAAGGTGCAGCTCTACCTCTGCCATGTAAATCTATATTGTATGTGACTCTCAGGACGCACCCCGGTCTCTGTAGTGTTTTAATACGCCATATTTATGTAGCAGCAGTGGTACCAAGAGTGCGTGCTAGCTTTACTGTTCTTATTCCATGCACATTCATGGTTTCTTGGTTTCTTGGAAACTCATACATTAGCCACAGCAGATTAAACAGTGCATCTCATCTCTCTCTCTACACTCTCATAGACTGTCCTTTCCCAGGATTCCAAATCACTGTTCTCACGGTATTATCTCCAGATCTTATTTAATGTTGTAGTACATCATTTATAACCTTCAATTATACTCCCTACATACAAATAAGTTCAAAATGATGCAACTTGATACAAATTTGTATCCGATGCACACGTTTTAAATCGATGCATCACATCAAAAACTTGAATGTCGATACAACGATGTGAATCTGTGAATCTTACGATCCTTATCATACATTTATTTTCAACAGTGACTTTATTCACCATGAATCCAAACCCAATTTTTAGAGATTGTGTCAAAGTTTCAGAAATGGAAGGTCGGTCAATGTTCCTACAAGTCACACACATACACCCTCACCAATTCAAACTGCCATGCTTTTTAACAGAACACCAGAGATCCTAGAGGAAACCCAATAAACAGAAACCACTGGGGAACATTTATGGAATTTGGCAGACGCCCTTATCCAAAACCGTCTGGATACAACTGAGCAGGTAATAGTTAAGAGCTTTGCTCATGGGCTCAGAAGCAGCAGCTTGGTGGAGTTGAGAGCTGACCTTCTGATCCAATTCCATATCCACTAAGCTATCCCAAAGTTCTAGAGAATCATGTGTATGGATAGGCAAAGCTATTTGCTGTTGTCATCTCTAATTTAAACTCTTCAAAAAAATCTTTGGTTTTCTGTTGACAAGAAATTCACAATTCGGTTTCTGAAAGGATTCACAATTTGGTGCTGAACTTCCATTGGTGTAGACCGTCGATGTCGCTCCCTGTTTTTGTGCTTTGCTTGTTGTAGAGATCAGGTTTGTACGATGTGGTGGCAACAGGCTGCAAATCCTGATCTGATGCTATCTATAATTGTGTTGTAACATGTTGGTGTAGGTGGCATGGCCTCATGTCATGGTTAAATGGGTAAATGCTTACCTGGATTAGACCCACAATGAACATTCATTTTATAACACTCTCTCTTGGTATATACAAATAAAGTGTGTGTGTGTGTGTGTGTGTGTGTGTGTGTGTGTGTGTGTGAATACTGCATGCTTGAGGTTTTAATGCTCCTGCTGTCATTCCTGAATGGTGACTTTACACACAGCAGCAGTTTAGACACACACAGGCCCATGGTATCTCTCACTTTCTGGCTTTGTTCAGGCACTAAACGATAAGGACGCGGCCTGGTGGCGTTCCCTCGCTTTATCTTGTTCCTCCTCTTATCAGTGTAATATAACACCTCCTCTTATTTCCAAAGCACAACTGCGCTCGACTGAACCGTTGAGGCACGCGGCACAGCGCCGTCGGCTCCCTAGTTCTTGCTCGGAACTGAAACAACCGCAAGAAAACCTGCACGTGTCACAAACCGTTGTATCGAGGCTTTACTTTAATGAGTGTTTGATTCCTGGCTGCATTAATCACCTGAGGATTAATGCAGAAGGGGGATTTTTAATAGACAAGGACGCCGGCTACGAGTGTGGTTTTAACCAGGAGTTGCAATTCGGAGGAATGACTTAAATTCCTGGAAAAATCAGATCTCCATCAAACTTTTTGGTTGGTGAAATGACATTTCTCTGAATGGAATTTACCTCAGAATTACATTTCACATACTGTGCATTTATTGATTGATTTTTATTGCATCTTCCACCATTAATTTGGACTACATGGGACGATTCTACATCCTCCAGTGTAGTAAAACCATGTGCCAATATATATCTCACTTATATTTCACTTTGACATGATTGTGGCAAGGGGGTAGCATGAGAATGAGAAGGAGTAGCAACACTGAAGCAAGCATCCTTTCATTGTTCTTGTGCAGAGGCGGAAAGAGTAATAAAATATCCTTCTCAAGTTCTGTTACTTCAATGGAATTTGACTTAAGTGCAAATTAAGTTACTGATAAAAAAAATCTACTCAAGTAAAAAGCAGCACATGTGAAAGATACTCAGTGTTAAATTTACCGATTTGGTTATACTTTAATGCTTAAATCTTCACCCTCAGTGGATCTTTTCTATAATATAACACCATTCATTTCATGTGACAATTAAATCATGACACTGGTAATAGTGACAGCTTTATTTTAAGTCCTCGTTAATTTCCAACCCTTGTGCTAACCAACATTAACAATGTCACACACTGTGTACTGAAGTACACAAAAACTACTTGATTACACTAATAATAGAATACTATATATCAAATACAAAATAATTTATATTAATACATGGAATTCGTTACTTTCGAAATCTGCTCATGTAGATTCAAGGAATGATATGCATATACAGTGTATACACTAGGGCACACATTTTTATATTGGTCTATAAAAATGCAATAAAAATTGATATGTGATTGACTTTACCTGATATCTAGATTTTAAAAAAAATTTAATTAAATGAGATGGTAAGATATATTTACCTTCTATTTCTTGAGTTCTAAGCGAGATTAAGTCTATGAAATGTATATTTATACAGAGTCGGTAGTTTCCATTGAATGTGTTTGATTCACCAAAACGAAGCAGTTCATGAGAGTCGTTTGGTTAGACTACACTTCAATACAAAGATTCGATTTCTTGCTATTATATACGGGTACTTTTTTTTTTTTTTTTTAATGGCATCACACTGAAGCACCGGTGCTGTAAATCCGAGAAAACCGATTATTTTATACATTGGGATATCAGTGCTGGGGTGGCAGCAGACCCCCTGCCACCCGTTAGAACCACCACTGCCTCTGACCACTCACTGGTGATCGTCAAGTACATCCGTTAGCGTTCCTGGCTAAGAATCTCACCTGATTCCTCAACACTAGCTTCTTAAACAAGAAAGCCCAGCAGCGTCTCCAGTTCCTGAGAAGGCTAAGGAAATCCCAGTCTCACCTCCCATCCTCACTACATTCTACATATGGACTATCAAGAGCACCCTGAGCAGCTGCATCACTGCCTGGTATGAGAATTGGGAAATCACATGGGTGGCATGACTCTACAGCGGATAGTGAGGACAGCTGTGAAGATCATCAAGGTCTCTCTTTCCTCTATAGTAAAGATTTATACAACAAGCTTCATCATCACACACACACTACTCTATGCCCAACCCTTATATGCCATCTGGAAAAAGGTACCAAAGCATTCGACCCTCCAGTTTCTTCCCATTTACATTTAATGCATTTGGTAAAAGTTTTTATCCAGAGTGACTTACAAATATTTTATTCGTACAACTGAGCAGTTGGGGTTAAGGGCCTTGGTCAAGGGCCCACCATTGGCAGCTTGGAGGTGCTAAAATTTTAACTCACGACCTTCTGATAAAAAGTCCAACATCTTATCCACTGAGCTACACCTTAGATAAGAGGTTAGACTGATACACACAAATGTGTTTTAGCAGTAACTGTCATTTGCACTAATGCACTTTGTGTAGAACTGTTTGGTTTGATTAGTTTTGGTTCATCTACGTTGCTTCATTTCAGTGTGCAGTGTATCATGTATGGTAAATAGTTGACTTGACAATAAAGCTTAATGACTTGACTTGATCTGCTAGTAACCAGAGTATGCAGGAGTGGTGTCTTGCCCACAAACCATCCAATGTTTTGGATTGTCTTCTCCTTTCTATTGCTCCCTTTAGAGGTCGCCGCAGCAGAACATCCGTTTTTGTATACCACCCTGTCTCTTTTTAACCAACCACCTGCCTCACCACATCCATAAACCTCCTCCTTGTCCTTCCTTGTTTCCTCCTGTCTGGCGGCTCCATCCTTAACATTCTTCTACTGATATACCCCATGTTCCTCTTCTGCACACGTCCAAACCATCTCAATCCCGCCTCCCCTCACCTTGTCTCCAAAACGTCCTACATGCGCTGTCCATTTAATAAACTCATTTCTAATCCTGTCCATCATCGTCACTCCTAACAAAAACCTCAACATCTTCAGCTCTGCTACCTCCAGCTCCACCTCCTGCCTTTTACTCAATGCCACTGTCTCTAAACCATACAACATCTCAGGTCTCACCACAGTCCTATAAACGTTCCCTTTCACTCTCACAGATACTCTTCTATCACAAATCACTCCTGCTATCACTCTTCTCCACCCACTCCACACTCTTTCTTTACTTTAGAACACACTCTACTTTGCACAGTCGACCCCAGGGATTTAATTCACCTTTACCACCTCTTTGCAACCGCACCCCTCCACTGCCCTCCCTATCATTCACACAGCAAATGACCAAAACTTTATAGACCCCGGCCTTGAATGAGTGCCTTCATATATATTTTTTTATTTGGGAAAATTAAAAGCTGGATAAACCAAAATCGATTCTCAACCTTGGGCCTGAAACGCAAAGCAAAGGGCAAAAATTTTCAATGCAAACACAGAGGGCTTCTTTGGAGTCACCAGTCTTTCTAAAAATCCGTTTGTAAATTCCGAATCGAAAATAGATTCATCAGTCGCCTGCCTGTGCTGCTGACAAGCATCGACTAAGCGATGCATTAAAGGTTTGATAAACATCGACCGTTATCGACGGAGGTTTGCAGTTACCTTCAGGGAGACGCCGGGAAGAAACGTCCATGCCGACGTGAAATACGGCACTCTGCATTTTGTGTGCACAAGAGAGAGAGCGAGAGAGAGAGAAAGAGAGAGATGGATCGAGTGTAGACTAAAGAGATTTATCCACCCCCAGTGTGTGCCAGACATAACAGCAGGTCATTCACTCGTTTTCTCCCCCTCCTGCATGGAGCTGTTTGATTATGCCTGCTCGTAACTCATGCGCACTCTATCAAACCAACGGGCAGCATATTGAGATCTGATGTACAGAGGTAATTAGAGCACTTAATTGTTTTTATCGCTCGCTGCATGACTTGATGAAGCGGCTGCAGCTGCTCAGGGTACGTGTGCGTTTGGGTGTACGTGTGGGCATATGTTCCTGAACCCTGTACAGAAGTGTGCTGACCTCGGGGACCCTCACTAGCTGTTAGGTTTACTTGGTGGTCACAGCACCATGTGTTTTCAGTGAGTTAGGCTGTAGTCATTTGAGTTCTAATGACGGAGAAGGACGTAACTATGTGTTCCGCCTGAATATTAAATAATTCTGAGCTCATTAGAAAAACTTCCTGGTTCAGAATTATTTAATATTCAGTAATTATGATATCAGTAATATTCTGAGAGGATGAGGACATGCCTCCTCTACTTGAAAAGATGGCTTAGACTAAGACTAACACAAACAGAGGCCACACCTCCTTTACCGAGACTGACATTTGCCGTGGCCACACCTTCTTCAATAAACCTACTGGTCGTTGAGGATAAACTTAGAGGCCACACCTCCTTTTTAAAGACTGGAAAACTTAGAGGCCACACCCCCTGAACTGAGACTGGAAAATTCATAGGCCACACCTTCTTTAGTGAGAGCAGAAAAATCATAGGCCACACCTCCTTTTTCTGAGAGCAGTAAACTCAAAGGCCACACCTCTAATAAGACAGGTAAACGTATAGGCCACACCTCCTTCACTGAGAGCAGTAAACTTTCATAAGATATTAAACTCACCTCTTTTTCTTCTTACATTTACATCGTCTTACATTTGCATAAATCACACCTTCTATCGAACCAGCTTTATCAGAGGCCATGACGCCTTCAATTATATTGACTGACACAGAGGCCACACCCCCTCTCTTGCAACTAACTAACATAAGAAATACTTCCTTTTGAGGCCACGCCTCCTTTCGGCTGACATTAGCACAAGCCAGTGTTCTTTCAGCAAGACATTAACAATAAGATAAATCTTGTTTGTAGGAATTTGATGAGGCTTATTCTTGAGGTGTGTGTGTGTGTGTGTGTGTGTGTGTGTGTGTGTGTGTGTGTGTGTTCATTACATCCATTAACACACACACACACACATCATTTCACACTCTGCTGCCTGCAGTGACACTAATGGGGGTCACATTGAAGTGTGTGTGTGTGTGTGTGTGTGTGTGTGTGTGTGTGTGTGTGTGTGTGTGTGTGTGTCCTGCTATGATAATGAGTGTCTCTCTGACACTGACCCAGTCAATTCTATAGCCCAATACAACTCCGTTATTAATCTGCAGAACTCATCACATTCCACACTGTTTACACTCTCTGACCCCATGAGAGAGAGAGAGAGAGAGAGAGAGAGAGAAGGAGAAGTTGTATATAGAGTAAAGGATGAGAAGAAGAAAGGGGAAGATGGGGTAATAATTGTGAGTGGCCAAAGAAAGAATAAAGTAGCAAGAAATATGGACATGCTGGAAAAGAGGGAAGGAAGAAAGGAAGGAAAAGTAAAAGGTAGAGTTGAAAGAAAGAATGGAAGAAAAAATGGGAAGAAAAGAAGGAGGAAGGAAAAGAAAGAGGGAAGGAATGGAGAACAAAAAGAAAGAGGAAAGAAAGAAAGAAAATGAAAGAGGGACAGAAGGAAGAATTTAGAAGAGTAGATGAAAATAGGGTAGAAGGAAATAAGTACAGAAAGTAATAAAATGTTTTAGAGGGTAAGAGTAAAAGAAAGAAAGAAAGAAAGAAAGAAAGAAAGAAAGAAAGAAAGAAAGAAAGAAAGAAAAAAATGGAGAGAGTATGGAAGAACAGAAAGAAAGACAGAAGGAAGAAAGGAAAAGAAAGAAAGGAAGGAAAAGAAAGAAAGAAAGAAAGAAAGAAAGAAAGAAAGAAAGAAAGAAAGAAAGAAAATGAAAGCGGGACAGAAGGAAGAATTTAGAAGAGTAGATGAAAATAGGATAGAAGGAAATAAGTACAGAAAGTAATAAAAATTTTTAGAGGGTAAGAGTAAAAGAAAGAAAGAAAGAAAGAAAGAAAGAAAGAAAGAAAGAAAGAAAGAAAGAAAGAAAGAAAAAAATGGAAAAGAAAGAAAAAAGGGAAGGAATCAAAGGAAAGAAGAACAGAGGAAAGGAATGGAAAGAAAATGAAAGGAGAAAAGTAACAAAAAAAGAAGAAAAGAGAAGAAAGGAGAAGAAAAGAAATTTGGCACTCTGAGTCTGATATTCACTCAGTCTTTTTGTAACACTTGAATCTGGTACGATATTAACGTCATGTTGGGTTCAGCACACCTGCAGAGAACCAGGAATGGGATGAAACTAAATGGAGAGTGAGAGAATGTAATAGAAAGAGTGAGAGATTCTAGTAGGAGAACATCTAGACTTTAATATTCCTGTACATCAGATTCTTCTCTCCTTTTTTCCAGTGTGTGTTTCAGTAACACTGCACCTACTGTACCGTCTTACAAAAGGATTCCCAGAATATTCTCTTGAGTTTATGAATATTTAAAGGAACTGGAAAACTCAGTTGCAGAGTTCCATGTTAAAACTTTAAGTTTGAACTCACAGCTATAAAATCCTGAAGAACCTTCAGCTTCAGCAGGTGTGTATTTATACAGTTCACAGCAGGAATTTTCACTGAGGTGAAGGTGCATTCAAACCCTGGGGACACCTCAACCACTTGCTCTCTCCGGCTTCCTACAGGTTTCTTCTGGGTTCTCTGGTTTCCTCTCACTTTCCAAAACAAGCCATTAGGCTCAGAAATGTGTGTGAATAAGTGTGTGTGAGTGGGTGAACAAGTGTGTTCTCGCCTCTGCCGGGATCAAGTGCTTATAGAAGATGAGTGAATTGAGAGTTAATGGTAAAAACACTTAGTGTGGAGTAACAGAGAGAAGAAGTGTGGAGAGAAAGAACCAGGAAAAGAGAAATAAATCAAAAAGAGAGAGAATAAAGAATGCAATGAGAAAAAAATATTTCCTGTATGTGGCTTTTTGTCTTTCTTTCTTTCTTTCTTTCTTTCTTTCTTTCTTTCTTTCTTTCTTTCTTTCTTTCTTTCTATTTTTTAATTTGCATTTAATTTCTTTCTTTCTTTCTTTCTTTCTTTCTTTCTTTCTTTCTTTCTTTCTTTCTTTCTTTCTTTCTTTCTTTTTTTTTTCTTTGCTTTCTTTCTCTGTGTGTGTGTGTGTGTGTGGGTGTGTGTGTGGGTGTGTGTTCCCCACACTAAATCCACAGATAATTACACTACAATATGTATTACATCTGTTCATTTGATTATAATTATAGGATCCTAAATGTCATCTAGATCTTTATAATCTCTCTGTCTGTCTCAGAGTCTCTGTGTCCCACATTCTAACAGCTTCTCTGTACAGACCCTGAGCTCCTGCGTCAGCAGATTTCACTTTAACTGTATTATACCTTACTATAAAACACGTGAGTGGTGTCAGGTGTCTCACAGAGCGCTCACGTCTTCACACAGTGTGCGCACGTGTGCAGCTTTGGAGACTAAGAGAGCTCCGAAAGCTCAGGGTTAAGGGTCTGGAGCTTGAACTTGACCTCAGCACTTTCCAATCATCAGCTCAGAGCATTAAACACACATCTGCTCTTTACAGTGGAGAAAGCCAGAGCAGAACGCTGGCACTCGAGTGGAGTAGTCCTAATACACAAGCAGGATCATTACAGGATGCTAGAAGAGGGATAGAAAAGAAAAGAAAAGTAAACAAAACAAAAAAAGAAAAAAGAAAAGAAACAACAAAAAAACCTCCTACCCCTATTAGCAGCCAAACGAGAGTATAATGTTGGAGGCAAAAAAAATTTCTGTTTTCTTAATTTTTAATTAAAAAAAAAGCAAAAGAAGAAAGAAAGGAAGGAGGGAAAACAAACAAAGAAGGAAAGCTAGCATTCAGAGAGTCAGACATTCACTTAGGTTAGGGTTAGGGTTTGAAGAAAAAAAAAAATTAAATAGCTACAAAAAAAGGAGGCAAAAATAAAGAAAACACGAAAGTGTTGTTAACATTAAAGTAGTAAATAAAAAACAATGATATATAAGTAATATAGATAACACTCAATCCATTACTTCCAGTCACTACTGCCAATTTCCACACACAAACAGTGATCAGATTTCGTCATTTAAAGATTTTTGTGTGCAAGCTGGGTGAAGGTCAGACTAGCTTCTACCAGCCTTGATGGTTAAAAGAAAAATAAGGAGCATATGTGATAGAGAGAGAAAGAGAGAGAGAGAGAGAGAGAAAGAGCAAGAGAAAGCTGACCAAATATGAAGTGTTCATCAGACAAAGCCTTAGTGCAGGTGCAAAGACGAGAAAGTGGAGGCCATAATGGATCTGCTCTGTTTCTGTTTCTTTTTCGCTGCTCTTTTTTCTGTTCTCAATGGCTGAAAAACTGCGAGAAGAAAAAAAAAAAGGAAAGAAAAGAAACCCTGTGTGCACAGCATTACATGTTCTAACAATTACTTTGCTTTTGTGCTAAGGCTACAATGCTAATGCTAGCTTACTTAAATATAAACAAATAAATGTTAGGTCTTGAAAAGGATGAACATAATCGCTTCTTATATACAAGCTTGAACTTGACGTTTAGGCCACGCCCCTTTCAGAGCCATGTGCTAATTTGACGTCTGTTTTAGCGCTGCTATTTTGTTAGAATGGTATAAATGGCAGTGTGTCGTAACATGCCAGAAGCTGTGTGTTCGAGTTAGTTTGAGTTTAGTTAATGACTCAACATGGTTTCAGATGAGTGTGTGGTCATTTTAAAACCGTTAGCATTCCCGCTTTCCTGTTTGCTACATTTGGAACTTAGCTTCAGTGCAAAACTACAAATGAACATCATTAAACCCATAAACTAAACATGTTCTGACTGAATTGATGCTGAAATTAAATACAATTGTGGTTTATAGCCTTAAATAAAAGGTGGTTTATTAAGAGCAAAGGTTAAAATTGATCAACTCCCAAATTGAATTCAATTCCATTCATTTTTATTTGTAGAGCATTTTTAACAATGGACATCAAAGCACCTTCAAAGAGATAAAGAGCCTTTAAAGTTGTATAAAAGAATGTTTGAATGAAAAGAAGTCTATCTGTCTAAAGTTTTTTTTTTTTTAAATATTATAATATTATTTAATAATTGTTCATTATAATTTTATATAATTTTGTTACGTCAAAAACTACAAAATAATATTTTTAATTTTTAATTTATTTATAGGATATATTATTTAATTCTAAAATAAATGTGTTTATATTAAATGGTTTAAAAAACAAGCTAATTTTCATACACATTTAATTAAAGATTTGTTCTAGATTTTTTTTTTAATTATTTTATTTGAATCTCATATTAAGTGACATTTTCTGTATTTTATTTATTACCTGTTCATTACTCGCTAAAATATTATGCTTCAATTATAAAGACTAAAAATATCCAACCAGCTACAACCAGCTTTTAAATCTTTAGTACAATCATCGTCCGAGAACGATACCATACATCTTTTTCCAATGTCTCGATATTTATTCATATATTAAATCAAACTACACAATTATTATTTGAGCATGTCCATATGTCCATTGGCTTCCAGAAGTGTCCATTAAATGTCCATTGTGTATGTTTTACGCACATTCTGTCAGAAAAAAAGCAAAACCGATCCAGCCAAAAGAGTTCAATTCTACATACTTCTATAACTAGTGTATTATTAGTATATTTTAATGATTAAAATAAAAACATTTTATTTACAGACTAACATTTTGTACTTATCTGTGTATCCTCTGTGATCTGGATTTGGAGATTCAGATTTTCCGGATGTCCGAAACCCTGTTTAGCTTTTAATGCATACGGAGAGCACTGTATTAACAATTGCTCGCGTTCTGCCCGAAGGAGCCGTGAATGTGGTCGTTTATTTACCCGGTCGAATTGCTTTCCTTTATCTATTGGTGATTAGAACAAGTGGAGGCATCAAGTCTATGCTCCCGAGTGCAGCTATTATGCAGCCGGATGTGTTTCAGGGACGTATGTTTATCATTGCACTGTGGTGAAAACAGCTTTACACCGACATCTATAAGAAAGTCATTGGTAATATAATAACGATTGTGTAAAACCAATGTTGTTCTGGCTTTAGAAAAATCATAGTCATTGCAGGAAACCAGGAAATATTTCAACAGACTGTTGCTGTCTTCTCTCTTTCTGCTTGGTGTTAGTGACGGATCGATCATGAACGAGTCTTTATATGTGAATCAGAAGAACGAGTCATCTCATGAAGTGATTCGTTCATTTAGTACTGGACGTGCATAAGCAAAGCATCGCAAAATCTCTGTGGGTTATGTTAACAGAAATTTCCCGAGTCGTTCATTCTTTGACAAGTGACTCCCATATGCAATAGATCAGGGTTTTTTTTGGGGGTGTGAATCTTGACATTATTGTTATAATAATTATGGGAGTCACGTGACAAAGACCTAAAGACACAGACCCAAAAAAATAAGAAGTGAAGCTACTCATTCTGTTAATGATCATTATTTTCATTATTGGGACTCTAGTCAAAGATCGTGTATGTGGACATTTTTGAGGATCTGCGTATTGATTATTTTCTTTCTGATCAAAGGAACTTTGAGTCATGCTTTTTCTGCATGACTCAAAAAAGATTTGTTAATTCCGATCCGATCTCCTCATCACTACTTTGTTTGTTCTCTTTTTAATACTCAATATTTCGAGCAAAGTGTGAGAGCTGGACAAACTTTACACTAAAGCTCTGCTGCATCGCTCTGTTTAGTTAAACAGGAAGTGATTTCTGCTGATTGCATTGTGGGAAATGTAGGAGGTTATATCCTGCTCTGATCTGATCATCCCTCCATTTGTTTATCGCTTCATGTTCAACCCTTTGTATGATGTGAAATTTAAAAGCTTTGGGGATCTCGTTATTACCATCGCAAAGAAATACTCTCATATTGCTTTTTCTCTCGAAGTGAAAAAGACTCCACTTCGGACCTAATGTAAGCCGTATTGCCAGTAAACAGGTTGAATTTGAAAAAAGTGTGCATGAGTATAGCAACTTCATAAGAACTGCTTCTTCTAAAGCAAACCTTTCTGCAAATCACACTTGATCTCTTCTGTGGTGTCAAAAACGCCGACTTTTGAGCTGGATCTTCATCTTCAGGAAGAGGGCGAATTCTGCAGGAGCCAAATCTGGCAAGTCTTCCTGATCTCTCCAGGTCGTCTTCCAGTGATGTTTATCCGCCCTTGAAGCATCACTCAAAACACTTGGTTGCAGCATTGCTGTATGTAAAACATCTCTGTGGCAGATTTGCTCTGTCAAATGCACAATTTCACATTCGCTCTTTGTTATAATGATGAAATCGCAGACGTTGTAACTCCCGTGGGTCAGAATAGCACCGGGTTGCACCATTATCAAAACTTTTTAATACCACATCATATAGTAGAAGATAATACAATAGCTTGCAAATCTCAAAACCTGGGAATATAGAACCACTAGAATATAGGACCCCTTTCTGGTATCTTGGGAATAGGAAACCCTCAAACAGGGAGTCTGGATATATAGCGCACTTAGAACATAGGACCTTTACTGTACTAGATTATAGTCTGGGGACTATAATTGCGTAGTCAGGAGGTTAGGACCTAGGAATGAAAGAGCCTGGAAGCATATGGTGAACATATGGGAATTTATATCTCTGGCTAGTGTTCAGAAGACTTGACTTTCTCTACCTTAAATTTGACCCCTGCGATCTTTGGATAGCACTGCCTTGTTGGTGCATTAGATAAGGTTAGCAAATTAGCTAGTCGATGGTTCTGGAGGCTTGTTTAGATAATAACCTAGCCACCTTTCAATAGTATTTCATACCCAGGATGCAAGTAAGTCATTGTTTTTAGACTTTGGTTACAAGGCTATTTTTTTCCCAGTCTTTCCCCTTCTTTATTTTTCCACTAATTCTAATCTGGAACCATATTCATTCATTTTTTTTTCTCTCTCTCGCTCTAGCTCTCTCTCTCTCTTTCCACTTAACTGCCGTCTGTGTGTCTCAACATGGCTAAACCTGTGAAGCAGAACCGGCTTCATTATAATTGGGCTTGGCATATCAGGTCACAATTATCAACGCCGGCTTATTCAGCTTTTAATTGCCTCATTTAATTTGTTCACATTTGGCGCGGAGTAACAGCAACCTGCTGCAGTTGAAACCGATTAGCTCCAAGGACGTGTTCGCCGAGACAGGCCTTATCAACATGTCGCCCTCCTCTCCTTCACCTCCATTGTTCTAGCAGCGCTAGCCTATAATGAACGGACGGAGAAAGAAATCTAGCTTCACTTCATGGACAAAAGTATCACGTGATATTTCCAGCTATATGTGGCTTTTTATTCAACTCTCACCATAAAGTAAGAGGCACACAATTGTATAGGATGTTGTAACATCCACTTCACTTAAACTAGAGACCCAAACCTGATTCGGAGTAGAAGATCTCCTGCTTTAGAGTTCTGAACTCAACCCTATTAAATACCCTTGAGATGAATCGAAACACTGATTGTACCCCAGGCCTTCTCACCTCACCCACATCAGTACCCGACTTTATCTCCATATCTATTAGAAGATTTTCCCAGAAGAGTTTAGGAAAATTTAACAGCAAATTGGGACTACAGCGTCCCCCTGGCAAGCCTAGATAGAAAAAAACTTCTTACTTACCACCAGTAATACATCAGCGGTGTTTTCTTGTGTTCTGTGTGAAGGTTTAAATGCTATAGTTATAGCTCACGCTGATAAAAACGTGTTAAATATTGCAGGCAGTCCAAAGAGCCCTGTGCGTGGATGTGTGGGTCACTTGTTGCATCCTCGTTTGGAGAGCTGGACTCATTAATTGTGATGATGTCGCGGCCGGTTCATGGCCGTCAGCCAGCGAGCGAGGGTTAGCCGAGAGAGGCTCGTTTATCCATTTATTCATCAGCTTATTTATTGGGAAATTAAAATGCTTTATAGTGGTGCTCAGAGACCAGCACAACAAAGTGCTTATTACTTTCACCTTACGTTCAAGGAGACAGATGAATAATCTGTTATACATATACTGTCCTTTAGATTGATGCCTCTCTCTTTAGCTGGAAAACGTGTTTGATATCACAGCGCTGTTAATTTAATTCAGTGTTTTTGTTTTCATTATTGCTTTTATGGTAACAATTCCTTCCCCTCAGACTTTATAGCATGCTGTTATATATATATATATATATATATATATATATATATATATATATATATATATATATATATAAACAGCGGAACATCCGCATGTTTGATTTGGCACATGTTTTACGCTGGATGCCCTTCCTAACACAACCCTCCCCATTTATCCGGCTTGGGACCGCACTAGGACTGGCTGGGGTTGGTTACCTGACCGGGGATCGCCGCAGCGGTGAGAGCGCCGCATCCTAACCACTAGACCACCAGGGGACCTACATTATATATATATATATATATATATATATATATATATATATATATATATATATATATATATATATATATATAGGTAACAGTGCAAAACTATTTACATTTCTTGCATTCGGCAGACGCCTTTTTCCAGAATGGCCTACTATTATCTCATTTGTAAAACTGAGCCGTTAAGAGTTAAGGGCCTTGCTAAAAAGTCTTGCACTGGCAGGTTGGTGGCGCTGGGATTTAAATTCACAATGTCTTCTACCACTTCTCAGTTACTTCACATGCACTGTAATTGATCTTTTTCCTGGCACAGCACTCCATGTCACGTTTCCTATCAAAAACAAATGAACAACATTAACTGCTACTACATATTACTGTAAGCTACAAAATGTCTTTCTCTCAATTTTTATATAGAAAACTGTTTATCACAACATGTCAGATACCATACATGTGAACGAGATGAACAGTTTGAACAATGCTAACCTGGTGATTATAAGTTTTTTATTGTTAGTAAGGCTAAACCGTTGATTCTTTTATTGCTAGCAAAATTAGCTTTCTGACTAGTTTTCAGAGTAAAAACCAAGCCAAACTGACACAATGAAATGATATTGTATTATTAATAAATATTTTGAATTAAATATTTGGAAATATTTAGATTAAAGTCAAAGGAGTTAATCTCGAACTTTCTGGTTCATGACGTATTGACTGATTTTGTGTAAATTGCGCGACTTTTGTTGTTCACCGCATCGGTCTTAATGTTGTTTTAGTGTTGTGGTAACTAGCACTTTTCTTTTCTTTTTTGATCGGATCTTACGCAAATCCTTCGGTGCGTTTCCTTGTTGAGCCATGGGCCCTTAACAAAGCCTGAGCGAGCACATAGCATGCCGAGAGATGAGAGTTAGAGCCTGTAGGAGCTTTCAGCCCCAAGGAGATTTTCACAAAGGAGCCATGCTGGAGTGAATAATTGATGGAGGAGAGCCGGGTTCGAAGCGCCGTGTTAGATGTAGCTGGGTGAAGACAGCAGATGGAGGGAAACTGGGCCGAGATCAGAATCATTAACACGGAGCGGCACGACAGCCGGGATTCCTCCCTCTCGCTTTAGCGCTGGACGTTTCCAGGGGAGAACACACTCACTGTTTGATTTCTCATTCTCTCTCCCTCTCTCCCTCTCATACACACACTCTCTCATTCAGTCTCAACCTCGCTCATTCGCACTTGATCTAAGCCCCCTCCGTTACTTTCTCTCGCTCCCTCGCACATTTGATCTCTCTTGTTCCATGATTCACCACTCCATCTAATCATCACATATCTCCCTCTCCATGTGCTTCTTTTTACATTCTTCTTAAATCCTTAATTCTGTTGTTCTTTTGATATTTTTTTCATCTTCATCTATCGCCCTCCACTGCTGCCACTTCCAATCCTTGCACGTGACACCATCATGCTCCCATGTGACCTCTGCCTGCTATCCCTATCTGTATTCATATCTGTTCAGAAAATGTGTTCTTTCCCAATAATGCATTCATAAGCTGCCATTTACAATTTAAAAATCGGAAACAAATCGATTCTTCTGACAAATTCATTCGCTAGCGCCACACCACAAGCTTCGTGTCGGTGCGAATTCAAAATGAGGCGTACTCAATAACACACAGCTTAGCGCCGAATCCCGTCTTAATTCAGCAGCGTCTCGGGAGAATTCTCTCTGCGCTGTCATGCGCACGCTTTTGTGCACTTTTTCCCGACCCTCATCGATCCACACTTGTCTTTTTCCGAAAGGACCTGCGCTGCTCATCAATCTCTTTTATTATCATCGACGAATGCCTGCACTCGTCCAGAAGTCACAGGTCAAACCTACAGGTCAAAGATCACCCTTGTGCTTTACTCCCCAAAGAGTTGTTTATTTTCATCCTCGTTCCGGCAGATCTGCTTGTTTTGCCAGGCGTCTTTGCGAGCTCCCGCCATCCCCATTTGCATTCGCCGCTCCCCAGCGTGCCTTTGCGCCGTCGCTGCTTTGAACGTGCTCCCAGACGCACTTATTTCTGCGCAATGGCTCGTTTGGGAAACTTAGTTAATTAGTGTGTGCACACTTGTTTCGCTGCGTAATGGAATCTCAAGGCGCAGACAGTCACGAGTCACGCGTCATGCCGTCATGTCCTCTGTTCATCCCTCCTCTTTTCTCTTTCTTCATCCTCCAAGCTGGCCTCGTTCTACCATGAGAGACAGAGAGCTGGTGCTCTTGCCTCAAGGCACCTCCGTCTTTAAGAGTCCCGGTGTGTCTCGCTTTGAAATTGCGAAGGAGGACTGTGATTTATGCGGAAATTTGGTATAATAGCGGCGCACTTGATAGGAATGATCAAAGGGCCCCGATCGTGGCACTTTTGTGGCAGATTGTAGACAGCACATCTGTAGTTTCATTGTTTTCCTTGGACAAATGTGTGCCTTTAAGGTGCTTTTATGGTGCCCGGGTGCACAATGTACATCAATAAGACACCGATAGTGATCTGGAAACATTGAGTATTAGCGAATATGTGAAAATAACAACAAATATTTAAAACTGAAAAACATGCAGGAAAAACAATAGCTACAAACATGACTCCATAAACCTGTACCATTTCATTAAAGACTTGTTGAAAAATTTACCAACCAGGCATAACATCGAAATTATAACATTATAAGCAGTGAGTGAATCTTCTTCTTCTTCTTTTGGTTTCTCCCGTTAGGGGTCGCAACAGCGGATCATCCGTCTCCATACCCCCCCGTCCTCTACATCTGCCTCTTTCACACCAACTACCTGCATGTCTTCCCTCACCACATCCATTAACCTCCTCCTTGGCCTTTCTCTTTTCCTTCTTCCTGGTGGCATTCTCAGCATTCTTCTACCGATATACCCCATGTCCTTCCTCTGCACATATCCAAACCATCTTAATCTCACCTCCCTCACCTTGTCTCCAAAACGTCCTACATGCGTTGTCCCTCTAATAAACCTGTTTCCAATCCTCTCTATCCTTTTAACTCCCAACGAAAACCTCAACATCTTCAGCTCTGCTACCTCCAGCGCCACTCCTGCTCTGTTATCTACTCAATGCCACTGTCTCTAAACCATACAACATCACGGGTCTCACCAAAGTCCTATTGCGTTGATTTGAGCGAGTTTGACAAGGGCCAAATTGTGACAGCTAGACGTCTGGGTCAGAGCATCTCCAAAACTGCAGCTCTTGTGGGTGGTTCCTGGTCTGCAGTTGTCAGTATCTATCAAAAGTTGTCCAAGGAAGGAACAGTGGTGAACCAGGGACAGGGTTGTGGGCAGCTGAGGCTCATTGATGCACGTCGGGAAGAACTGTTTTAGCATCAAAAGGGGACCCAATATTAGGCAGGTGTTCATAATGTCATGCCTGATCGGTGGCCATGAATTTATGCAGAATCAGTGTATATGATGGAAAAAAGGTAATAAAAACTAAAGGTTTCTTTCATTCCAGTGCTTTAAAAATATAAATTCTAACTACATTTGATCCACTTTAACAAAAGAGCAAGATAATTACCTCATTACTCCAAGCAGACAAATTAGAAGAGCAAAAGACACTTAACATCGTAGTATAGTGACTAAATATCTCTTCACCCCACAGGTTAAGGCCTGGCCATAAAGGTGCCTGTGGTACTGCTGCGAACAGCATATCGATAGGTCCTGAATGACTCGCTCATTGATCAGTGGGCACGCCAGGCCTAATTTATGCCCCTTCCCCGCCTGTTCATCCTAGCCAGAGCACCGGGGCGTGAAATTCAAATTATTATTACAGCCAACCAATTCCATTAGGAGCGGAAAGGATGCACAGTGCTGGGTGATATTGGCTCCGTTCCTGGAGAAGGGTGAAAGCTTGCCCTTTTGCAGCCCACACAGCAGGAGTTATTACCCTGGTTTATCACCCTTCGCCCTGCCTCCTTCATCCTGCCGCCGTTGTCGTGCCAGATAGAGTGGCTGCGCTAAGCATCAGTGCCCCTAGAGGTCAGGCAATAAGAAGCCGAGTACCCAGACTGTCAAGCTGTCTCAAGACGTCAAAACTGCCCTCTTTATTGACTGGTATTAAAAGAGTTTGATTATCAGCCACGTAATGCAGTTTTTAGAAAGAATTTGTAGGAAAAAGTCAATCCAATCGATGATGCTTGGATGGATGTGTGTTTTGTGGGTGGGGGTGGGGGGTGAGTGGGGTAGTATGGCAATGAAAATGAAGACATTTAATCCTTGATTTAAAAAAAAGCTTATTCTAAAGCTTTATGCTAGACAACATGGAAATCATTAGACATATATTTTCTTTCTTTTCTAATGCCACCTTTTTAAAGTAAAATAGAACAATGAAACAGAAAATTAATTGTGGATTATTAGGCCCATTTTTTAACCGTTTAAGATAAAACTCAATTGTGGAAATTAGAGCTAGACGAATGTTTTACTCAAGATGATAACTTGAAACTCGAATTGCAAAAAGTCAGCATTGTTCCATTACAAAATCCGATTGGCTAAAAGTTGTCGATATATTTCACAAATCACAAGCTTATAGAAATGTTAGAACTTGTTATAGCAAGTTGCTGGGGGAACAAAGCGGCATAAAATAGTTTAGAGACATGCAGTAATTAGAATGTGATTAAAATCGGGATACTACTAACAGCTTTACAGTTTGTTTATAACAACTCATTTTGAGTGTTTTCGTATTGTTTCGATCTTACGTATCATTGTTTAATGCTCCTCATGTACATACAGTTACATACTACTGTGCTTTTAAATTTGTCACATGAACTTTACAGGTTCTTTCTTTGTATATCTCAGTGATGTCAGGAAGCTGGGGTCAGTTATGATACAGCACCTTTGAAGTGCTGTGGATTTAAGCTCCTTGCTCAAGGGGCCCAATAGTGGCAGCTTCCAGGGCTTGGACCCCTGACCTTCCAATCAGTTATCCAGTGGTTACCACCTTCAACCACTGTCTATTATGTTAAGAAAATGTTAAGGATTATAATTAAGGAAAACTTTGTACTTTTTCCTACTCCAAATATAATCATTTTAAAGTAATTTGCCTTAGAATTTATTTGTACTATGATTTGATGGTTCATGTTGTTGTTAGATTTTTAGTTTAGAGATTTGGTCTGTGGTTCAACTGTGGCATGACTAAACTCTGATATCAATAAACCATATGGACACAAGTTTGTGGAATAAATTTTTGTGCATGTTTTAGAGCATTCCATTCCAAATCTGATGTTATAATAACTTCCACTTTTCTGGGAAGAGTCTCCACTAGATTTTGAAGTATACTTCTGGCAGTTTGTGTTTATTGGGCCACAAGGGTTCTATTAAAGGCAGGTACTGATGTAGGTAAAGTGAGGCAGAGTTTCAAGTCATCCCATTAGGGTTGAGGTCAGAGCTCTCTAGCAGGCCACTCAAGAGCTTTCACTTCATCCTATATATAGGCTGTGAGATTTACCAGTGTTTTCCATGTCATCCAGTTTGGACCATGGTTACTTTACGTTTACATCTGGATACAGATGAATATCTGGAAACAGATGTGATGCGGTAAACCAATACTTAGCCACTGACCACCTGATGAGAATCATATGCCTAATTTCAACACTGGCATAAGATTTTAAACAGATTACACTTCAGTTTAAATGGGTAATAAACAGAGAAAGTGAGACGCTTTGTGGAATGAGAGATTGAGCAGACATTAAAACCAAGCTGTGCAGGACAAATTAAGTGCCGGTCATTGAGCAGAGAGAGTAATTTACTTCCTTGGCCTTGGATCAGAATTAATTAAGATTGCATGGCCAGAGATGTGGAGAACACAAAGTGGACTGATTTAACCAAGGTTGGTGTGAGCTAATGGAGAATCAATAGGAACTAAAAAGGATGGCTGCTTTCTACTCCACCTCCTCTCTTTACTATTTCTCTTTGTGTTGCTTCTTGTAAACCCCGACCCCTATAGAGTTCTACTGCGGCCATCTGCGGCCCAGTGGATCTCTGGAAGGGATGTTTTTTTTGATGGAAATACTGGCATGCTAAACAGTTTTAGGACAAATAATCTAAACATCTTTTTCCACCAAATGTCCAGCTTTCGATTTCTAATAGCAACTCATTTATGGTCTGCAGTGGATTCTCGGATTATGGCATGAATCTTCTGCGCTCTATTTACTTTCACATCATGGCTTTATCAATGAATGTCACATTCTGTCACAGTCTCAACTTCGTTTACATGAAGTGCTTTGTCCTCGTTAGAGCTGTGATTTACTCGAGGCCAGTCTAAAACTTGTTCACACCTGAATGAAATTTAGAGTAACTAGTCTACAACCTAGAGGTGGGAGGAAACTGGAGAACATGGGACTAGTCCAGAAAATGGACCAGGATCAGACAAACCAAGGTCAGGATCAAAATAGGACCCCTTAATTTGTTAGGTGTAGAACTATCCCCTGGTCTATTGTGCTGCATCAAACAAAATGTAATGAGTATTTGGGGTTTCATCATTTGATATACTAATAAAGACTCCACCCACTCGCCATAATTTAAACAATTTGCAGCTTTTCATTTAACTTGGCTTTGTTGTGGTGCACAATCATGAGAACACGTTAGATAGGCAGAGGGTGATAATTGGATTAAAGGTTATAAAAGTCTGCAGTTTTAATTGAATTTCAATAGTTTTATTGTTGGGGCTACATTGACATTTTTATATACTTGGATTCAGTTCATGCAATTGCTCCAGTTTGCAGATATCTTGCAGTGCTTGATATGTTTGCTTATTCTGGGTCAGTGTTTTGTACAGAAACTCTAGCTTCTGGCCTCTCGGAAAAACATTCATATTTTTTTACAATTTTATAATTTGCCCATTTTAACCTACTAGCCAGCTCATTCCCATCACTCAACAGTCACACACTATTGCGGGTTAAGGCTAACATGTGCTTCCTCTGAGTCTTGTGTAGCCTGCCACCACATCTTTCAAGTGGCTCCCTATGCCACGCCAGCTGAGCACTTGGGTTATTTTGCACCCATGAGCTCACAGATGCTAGTGTTTTTCTAATTGAAAGACAAAAAGGAAAATACCATTTTTACCACCCAGAGAGCACAGCCAGTTTTTTTTTCTTCCTGGACTCTAAGCTATGTATGGCTTTGGCATTGTCTAAATTCAGACTCACAATCTCCCAAGAATACCTTTTGGGAACTATTTAAACCAGGCTTTAGGTGATGGCTTCATGATTAAATGCATTGTTGTGAGTTCTTTGCGTGTTTTATGCTTTATATATGAAACAGAAGACCCATTTCATGTAGGATCCACTTAGGCCACGTCTACACCAATCTGGATGAATTGGAAAATGGCATTTTTGTCTAAAAATGCTTCCCATCCACATTTTTAAACAAAAGTTGCTCATCCACACGGAAACGTCTGAAAATGCAAAATTGTAAGACGCTTTGACTCGCGTCATTTCTGCCTGACATTTATTCACTTCATTGATGGCAATGATTAAAAATGCGTTATAATTTTCAAATGTTTGTACAGTCCACACTGCGATGCGAAAAAGCCGGTTTCAAATCTATTCACTTTGAGGAGCATTTTCAAAAGCTACTTTTTTGTTAACTAACAATGTTGTCTCAGGCCAAAACAGAGTGTAAAATATGCGTTATTAATTAATTATAAATTAATAATTAATTGAAATCATTAATTAATCTATTCTAATGATTTCCTGTGTAGGTAATTTTTTTCAAGCAACTAATAGGTTTGGCATTAAAAAAATAATAATAATGTGACCTGTTTGGTAGCTCAGTGGTTTAATTAAGGTTCTGGGTTTCTGATCGGAAAGTTGAGGGTTCAAGCCCCGGTCTTGCTAAGCTGCCCCTATCAAAGCCCTTGACCAAAGCCCTTAATCCTCTGTGCTCCTGGGGTACTGTAACATAGCTGACCCCAGCTTGCTAACACGCTAAGATATGTAAAGTAAGACTTTCACTGTGCAGGAAAAAGCACATGTGACCAGTATAAAGGACCTTTCTTTCTTTTCTTTCTTTTGTAATCAACATTATTAAAGCACACAGGCTACAATGTACACCACAATATTAGGATCAGTTAAAATGCACTATATCTGCCTAAATGTGCCTCCAGAAGTGGGTCGAGTCATACTTAGATACTGACTTGGGTGCATTTAAACTTGCAGCTTTATGTGGAAAACCTCTATCCAGTTATCATGTTGATGCTCAGGATGGATAAAAGTAGCTAGCGTAAACGGCATCTTAGTGTTATTCTACTACATGCTAGAGTACTCATCTGTGATTTTCTGTCTTGCACATCTTATCTGCTCACTCGTTCATCATTGTGACAGCAGATCCAATACACAGATGATGGAATATTAACTTTAGCCTGAGTCAATACACACAATGGCTATGATCTATGGCCTCCCAGAAAAGGAGGTGTGGCCTCTGGACCTGTCTGTTCCCTTTGGGTCTGTCAAATAAAGAAGTTGCTACCCTGTGCCTGTGTTTATTTCCAGTGAAGAAGGCATAGTTTCTGTGCCTGTCTGCCCCAGTGAAGGAGATGTAGCCTCTGTATTTGTCAGATACAGAGACACCTTGGCCTTGGTACCATTCAGTCCCAGTAACAATGGCATATCCTCACTACCCAATAAAGGAGGTGAAGCTTTAAAACCTGTCAGTCCTAGTAGAAAAGGTCATATAGTATATTGGGCATATATATATATACATATATATGTATATATATATGCCTCAATATTTGTTTCTGCTAGTGAATAAGGTGTTGCTCCTTTACCATTCAGTACCATTAAAGCAATTGTTGTTTTAGTACTCTTTAGTCCTAGTAAAAAAACATAGGTGCTCTACCTTTCAGTGACACTAAAGAAGGCATAAACTCCTGTGCCAAAAAAAGACACATGGTCTCTTTGCCTGCCAGAGCCAGAAAAGAAGGCATAGTGCATTTAATTTGCAGTGCCACTTAAGTAGGTATATCTTCTGATCCTTTTCGTATAAAATACATTACTTCTCTACCATCCAGTGCTGGGAAAGTAGGCATGGCCTCTTTACCTTTTTGTGCAAGTACAAAAAGTTATGGCTTCTGTGCCTGCCATTGTACCATCCCATTCCAGAACAGGAGGCATGGCTGCTGAGGCTGTCAGACCCAGGAACAAAGATGTGGGCTCCCAACCTTCCATTGCTCCTCAAGTCGAGTAGATGTGGCTTGTCTGGCTTTCTTCTGATGCAAGAGTTATAGCCACAGTTCCTTAAGGGCCATGTGAAGAAGAGGTGACCCTTGTGCATTTCAATCCCAGTGAACAAGTTGCGGCATTCCTACCTTCCAGCGAGACTAAAGTAAGCATGGGGTCAGTATCCCCCAGTGCTAGTAAAGAAGGCACTGGAAGACAGGCCTCTAGAGACAAAAGTAGAATTGCAGGGGATTATTTTTTGCTGTGAAAGTGCATAACTGATATTAGACTCAAGCCATGGCTGTTTTTTTGTTGTTGTTGTTGTTATTGCATTAAATTTGTAATGGTGTCCCGTTAAAACCTAATTAAAAACAAGTAGTTTAAGATTTCCTTGATCTCCTTGACCTTTTGGAACTACACTAGAATCCACCACCCTGCCCCCTGCTGTTATAAAAAGTATTTAAAATGTATTTTTTGCTTTTACTTGAGTAGATTATTTAGATTACTTAAAGTACTACTATTTGAGTAGAATATTGTATTACCCTTTTCACCTCTGGAATTGAGTAGGAGTTGGTGACCCTGTGGAACCAGTGCGACCTCATTTGGAACCTCTTGTCGTTAGTTATAATGGAGCAGTGGAGTGATGTGTTTGCTGTAAAAGCCTTTTATAAGAAAGGTCATATTGTGTGTGCTGCAAAAGGGCGAAAGGGAATTTCGGCGTCATTACCGATAAGGACGTCATGATTTGCTCATTTTGAAGTACCCAGTTGTTGTTGGAACGTCCTGCATTTCAGAGAATAGGATGTTGGAGGTGCCATCGTGCCATTGATCCGTTCCACAATATGCGTCATTATTGTGTTGGGCTGGTTCTTCTAAATTACGCACCCATGTTGTAAACGCATGACTTGTGTTTTAAGGCTCCAAAATTTTGAAATGAGATGACAGGACACGATTATGACATCCTAATGCACTTTCTGCATTCTTATAAAAGGCTTCACAGTGAACACTCGTAGTGCATCACTCAACTGTTCCATTATATATGAAATAATTAAATCATGTTTGCTTTAGATGTACTGTGTTCAACAAGCCCTCAAGATGTTTTCCATCAAGATTTGTCCCAATGTCCAAGTGTGTGCTGGAAAGTCTAAATGTGTTCTACGCCAAAGCTGTTTCCCTGTAGACCTGAGCACCGAGATTGCATTTAGCCATCACTGCCAAGTCAAACATGCAACGTGTCCGTGCGTAGGCTGCGATGGGCTTTGCATCACGGCTTGACTGCCAGGATTAGAAATGACTGCTTTACAAAAGACTGATTACTTTGAGTGAAAAATTGTGCTGAGCTAAAATTGCAGATGTGCATGAACATCAGAGCAGGTGCACAACGTACGTTGCAGTCAAGCCCTACTAAAACGCACATACTATAGAACAAACCAGGAGTTTTTAGTTTGTACTGGAACAGAAATCGTGCAGTATTAGCCGAGTAAGGTGACTTGTGCGGATGGTGATGGATGGACTTCAGGTTGAATCTAACATGTTTTTCCTTCTCTCTTTTTCTCTGTGTGTTTTGCAGGTAAGATGCTGACCCTCTTTCTGCAGTTTTACTGCTGTCCACTGATAAGCTCGACGAGTCAGAAGTACCAAAAAGATATTCGTGTGAACCCACATGCACTTACACACACACCTACACACACACACACACACACACACACACACACACACACACACACACACACACTCACATGCACAAACACACACTCACACATTCACTCTGGATTTAATGAGCCACTGTTTGGCAGTATCAGATGCTGCTGTCATAACTTTGTGTGTGTGTGTGTGTGTGTGTGTGTGTGTGTGTGTGTGTGTCAGCTGCAAGTGCTTACGGTTTCTCCATGTGCCTAGAGACAGACTAAAGGACTTCATTTTGTGTGTGTTGGAAGTGCTTACTGTTTCTCTATGTGCCTAGAGACAGACTAGAGGATTTTGTTTGTATGCGAGTGTGTGTGTGTGTGTGTGTGTGTGTGTGTGTGTGTGTGTGTGTGTGTGTGTGTATGGCCAAGTTATTGTTTTAAATGAATTGGGGTGCAAAAGTAACCTGATGCAGCATTATACATTTTAGTTAGTTATACATTATTACAGTATTAATAAAGACCCTTAGTATAAAATATGCTTGTATAAATAAGTATTAGAAGTCTAAGGTTAAGGGAATGGGTTAGGACGTTTGTTAGCACCATCAGATTTATCTTTATATTGCATTCCATTATAATAATAGGTCAGATTCTACAATAAAAATATAAACAAAGTAATAAATAGACCGTGGAGGTAGTAGCCTGCTGGTTCAGGTATTGGACATTGGATCCATAGACTATAGGTTTGCGTCCCACCCATACCAGGCTGCCACTCTTGGGCCCTTGAGCAAGACCCTTAACCCCTCTTGGGTGCTAAGTTGTGGCAATAGGGATAAAATACTCCATAGACGGTCTCAAGCCTGGCTGTAAAAGGATGAGGGTGGGCAATGGGCAAGCAACATGACACTGTAACAATACTGCTATGGTAACGGCAAGAAAGACATCAGGCCCTTGCTGCCCGAATGCACCTCAAGGTTATGGGAGTACTTAAAAAAAGTGCAAAACTGTAATATAGACTCCATATTTCCATTCAACCCAAAACACATGATTGTAATATGACCCTGGGTGTATATATATGTGCATCAGATCATTTGTAGAAATCAATTAAGCACTTTGTGGGGTTCCTGGTGTTCCTGGTATTAATTATGTTCCTAATGCCAGAAAAGAGTCTAAAACAAGATTAATTAATAGTGTCTGGACCACTGCCTTTAGAGCTGGAAGATAAATGGTGGCGCACTGGTTGTGATTTTGAGTTTCTGATCCAACAGTCATAAGCTCAAGTCCCAGCACCACCAATCTACCACTGGGTAACAACCGAATTCTTCAAAAATGAATACAAGGGAAATAATAGAAAGAAAAGGATTGAAAAAGAAAGATAGAACTAAATTATTAGAAAATGAATGCTGGGCAAATGATTATAGTTGGAAAAGAAATGAGTAAGAAATAATGGAGAAAGAATGAAATAAAGAACAAAAGAAGTGTTGAATGGAAGCAAGGAAGTAATTAGGAAGAAGAAACAATTTTGAATGAATTAAAGAAGGACAGTGTTTACGTCGATTGCGTTTGGCAGACGCCTTAATCGAGGGTGACGCAGGGAAGGGCTAGCTCAGTGGTTAAGATGTTGGACTTCTGATCAGAAAGTCATGACACCAAGCTGTTACTGCTGGCCCTTGAGCGAGGCTCTTAACCCTCAACTGCTCAGTTGTATAAATGAGATAATTGAGAGTTGCTCTGGATAAGAGCATCTGCAAAATGGCATAAAAATAAATGTAAATGTGACAACTGAACAGGTGAGCGTTAAGGGCCTTGCACAAGGGCCCAGCAACTTGGTGGTGCTGAGATTTGTGATCTTGTGATCATTGGGCTCCAAATTCTGGAGCTACCACCTGCAATGTATATCTTTAATTTCCGCCCCAAAAAGGCGAAAACCCCATAAATTCCAAACCATAAATTCCAGCATGATGTCATGCAGCTACGTGAACCTGTCAGTCAGTGGCGCCGGATTTAACGGCGCTTCTCGGCCTGAGCGAAAATTGTGCAAGAAGAAAACTGTCTCGCGTCCAAGGTCTGGATCGCGTGTCACTGAGGCACGCCTTTGTTTTAAAGGCGAACTCCGACCCACTTGTGCAACTCGAAATGGAGCTGGAGTGTGGCGTTAGGTCTGACTCAAGCTTGAATACTGCACTGTGTGTGAAAGTAAAAAGAAAAGAGATGTCAGATGGAGGGAGCGAAGGAAAAGAGTGGAATGGAATGAGATTGCGGGCTCAGGGTCAAGATGAGGATTTGGTCGTGCACTTTTTATATGACACACGTTGATGAATTAAATGAGTTCAGACATGCACACGCACGTGCACATGCACACACCCCCAATTTACTAAGTCTTTGGATTAGCAATCTGTTATTACCTGTTGTCCTTGTAATCTCTGTGAATTTACTTGCAAATATTAGGTCATTGTTTTGTGTGTGTGTGTGTGTGTGTGTGTGTGTGTGTGTGTGTGCGTTTAATCCATATCACAGCTGATAGGGAAAGACACAAGAAATGTTTGGTAGTTGCGTAAATTCCCCTGAAATGAATGCAATTTGACTTTGGTGTGTAACTGAGCTAGCTGTTAATTTTGTTTGTGTCTGTCTGTGTGTGTGTGTGTGTCTGTGTGTGTGTGTGTGTGTGTGAGAAAGTACATGCCATAGTGTGTGTTGTCTAAATCTTTGGCTTCCATCCAGTAGAATGTGTGACAGAGTGCGAACTGTTGAGTGCCGAAGCACAATTAATCACACCAGTGCATGCACACACACACACACAGACACACACACACACACACACACACACACAGAGCACTCAGTAGAAATGCAAAGATGCTCAAAAATGATGTCCAGCCTCATTAATTTATGAAATACGGAATAACTGTAAAAAATAGACTTCAGGTAAATTCACAATACTTTGGAAAGGGGTGTGTGTGTGTGTGTGTGTGTGTGTGTGTGTGTGTGTGGAGTGATGAGAAACAAGTCAGGCCACTTTAGCCAGCCAAGATTATCCCAGTTTGGTGGTTTAGACAAGAAACCAGTTTGGTGACTGGTCTGACACACACACATATACACACACACACACACACACACACACACACACACACACACACACACACACACACACACGCATATGTACATGTTCACTGCCCCCTGCAGATTACAGAAAGCATTATGCCGACACCAGTGCAGTGCAAAATGTTTAAACCCCAGGACTGAGTGTGGACCTGGAAGAAGATCTTTAACCCTAAATCCCTGAACCCTGAACCCTGACTGCGTGCTCTAATGCACATGTGAAATATGGACACGTGAAGGTCAAATATGTGATACATTTAATGTACAAAGCCACTTCGTTAGACAAGTGTTAATGCACGTAACGGACGGGTTTTACACACAGATTAGTTGTAAACATTTTACACATACTGACATCAGTGTACAAATATATGGAAAAAAGAGTAGCCAGAGAAAAATAAATAATATAAATAAATGCAAAGAAAGAAAGAAAAAGGAAAAGAAAGAAAGAAAGAAAGAAAGAAAGAAAGAAAGAAAGAAAGAAAGAAAGAAAGAAAGAAAGAGCAAATGAATAGACAAACAAACAAACAAAAAAGTAAATAATAAAAGAATAAGATATTGGGTTAATAATATAAAAGGAAAAGAAAGAGAAAGATGATAAATACTTTTTAAGAAAGAAAGAAAGAAAGAAAGAAAGAAAGAAAGAAAGAAAGAGAAAGATGATAAATACTTTTTAAGAAAGAAAGAAAGGAAATTGTTAAAAGAAAAAATGAATGAATAAAAAGTAAAGAAAGAAAGAAAGAAAGAAAGAAAGAAAGAAGAAAGAAAGAAAGGAAATTGTTAAAAGAAAAAATGAATGAATAAAAAGTAAAGAAAGAAAGAAAGAAGAAAGAAAGAAAGAAAGAAAGAAAGAAAGAATAAATAAAAATGTAAAGAAATAATGAAAGATAATATAGTGAGCAGATAAAGATAATGTCCTCATGACTCCTCATGCTTCACAGTTCAGACACAGTTCCTCCAGACTCGTCAGGTGCAGTGTGGCGTATTTCTTCAGATTCAAAACGAATTCTCTGCTTTGCGGCCGGCGCAAACATAAACAGCGCATCGTGTTTACTCTGTTTGATGTCGGGGAAAGAATCTGAGAAAGCAAAGGGAGTGAAGTCTTAGGGAGTAAAATCTGCCATATCCATTACGCTGTAGCTTGATGTCTTAGTGAGGAGGAGCATATGGAGATAAAACCCACAGCTCAAATGCTGATGACATCTTCACTTATTAGCACTGACCGCTATCAGGCCTTGGCCTGCTCTTCCACCCAGATCTGCCCGAGATCTCTTTAATTAGTCCTGGAACTCGCACATTCTCAAATACCTCAACCATGATAGCGGGATTACTGCAACATCTCATCTTAATGAAGCTCCAGTGAAGGTCATGAATCCTCCACAGTTGGAAAATAGATGTGTTTTCTTGTCTTATTTGTTTTTGCTACGTAGCCTGGAGTCTCCCTAAATGTTTTGGAGTCTACCAACGATTGGTTGGTTGGTTGGTTGGTTGGTTGGTGATTGAAATGGGAGATTGTTTGGTTGGTTGGTGGTTGGGATGGGAGATTAGTTGGTTGGTTAGTTGGTTGGTTGGTGATTAAAATGGAAAATTAGTTGGTTGGTTGGGATGAGAGATTGGTTGGTTGGTTGGTTGGTTGGTTGGTGATTGAAATGGAAGATTGTTTGGTTGGTTGGTGGTTGGGATGGGAGATTGTTTGATTGGTTAGTTGGTTGTTGGAATGGCAGTTGTTTGATTAGTAGGGTAATTAACCAGATGGTTAGTTGAATGTTTAGTTGGATGGTTGGTTGATTTAGTTGGGTGGTTAGTTAATTGGCTGTTGATCAAGTGGTTATGGTTCAATTAGTTGTTTGAGTAGTTGGTTAGTTGGTTGGTAAGATGTTGGCTGGGAGATTCATTGGTTGGTTGGTCAGTTAGTTGATGAGATCGGAGATTGGTTGGTTGGTTGATTAGGTGGTTATGGTTAAATAGTGGGTTGCATGTTTAAGTAGTTGTTTTTTTGCTGTTGAGATCAATGATTGTTTGGTTGGGTTCATTGTTTTTTTTAGTTGATTGTTTTGTTGGGAGGTTGATTAATTGGCTGTTGATTAGTTGATTATGGTTAAATAGTTGGAAGGTTGTTTGATAGGGTAGTTGATTTGCTGGGTTTGTGGGTTGGTTGGTCGGTCAACATTTCTCACGTTTTCTCTGGATGTCAAACTCTGCTGGAGTTGTAACTTCCACACTCCTTACTTAAAAGAAATGTATTTGTAAGCATGTGTGTGGCATCCTCATGCTATGATATCTTTCAAACTTCTTTTCATGTTGTCTGTACTGTGGGTCAGATTTTATCATTCAGCAGTGTCCATCATTCAGGATAAATGATAGTAGCACTGCATATCATGCTAATGATGAGGAATGCATATATTAGTGCTAAAGCACCCATTAGTGTGAGGTTTGTCCAGGAGGAAACCTGTGGCCATCAGGCCGTGCATCTTCCTTGGGCATTCCCTGACAGGGCACTTTCTAATGAGATGGCACCAAGCCACCAGGCCACGTCCTCCTTGTTGTGGAAAGGATGCCAGCGGGAACTCCAATTAGATGTCTAATTAAGCCACTTTTATTCAAATGTATTGCAATAGCAGCACATTTCCTGGCTTTTTATATGGGCATTATTTCTGATCATTATCATTACCCAATATTTTTATTAACAGAATGTACGAATACACATTAAAAGTGACCAGATGTAACCAGGCGTTTTGTGCCGCTACTGTTGTTAGCAAGTTTGGTGAGTAGTTCATTTTAAAAAGAGTACTCATATGCTTTACAAGCTATAATCTACAGTAAGTATAAAGAGACACAAGGGTTAACAGGAACTATTTAAATAGTTAAATAGTTGGCTGATTGTTTGGTTGATTAAGTGATTGGTCACTTGGTTGATGGATGAATCGGTTCGCTGATTGGCTCGTTGATTGGTTAAGTTACTGGTTTACTGGTGAGTGTATTGGTTGCTTTATTGTTTATTTTATATATATATATATATATGATTCCAGGTGAAAGGCATTAGCTGAGAGGACATAATTCTGAGGGAATTTTGTTCTCAGCATTTTCTCCATTTTCTCTAAGATGATAAGCTGTGGTGGGGACACACTCCTTAGGTTGTTTGGGAGTGTATTTGTGTGGTGCCATCAAACTTTGCTTCAGAATTAGAAAACTATAAATGGCTAGAAAGTAGAGTCCACTGGAACTGCAAGCCACAGAACTGTATTTTAATGCAAATGCAGGTGTGACTGCCATATTTATTGTGAACGCTCAATACTCACCTATGTATATAAATGAAGAAAGTAAAGAGTTGAGAGTGATATAGAATAAAAGACAAAATGCTAGCTTTTAGGAAGAAAAAATACACTAGCTTTCAAAAACAGCTTTATTTTAGTATATAATGCTAACATTCCGCACCATTAAATGTAATTATAAACAGGTAAAACGTGAATAATTGTCCAAATGTTAGCAATCAATCCAAACTATATGGTTGTGTGTAGTTTTTCCTCTCTTTCTGTATGCAGACAATCTATCGTATTCAATAGTGTTTCGAATTCTAGTTTCATAAAATGCTAATGCAACACTAATCAAAGCAACACCTTTCATTGTCAAGTTTTAGAAAAAAAGGACTCAATACCCCAACTACAGATCAGAAAAAAAGGGTTACACACAACTCTACATCATTTCTGCTACGTCCCTATTTCCCTTGGGCAGTTTGTTCCACTCGTAGCAGCTCATCGATCAATCCCTCGCTCATATCTCTTACACCGATCACACACCAGTCAATCACTCCCATTTAGCTCGGAGCAAAAAGGACATTACAATCAATCATTTCCATCTGGCACGGGGATAAAACTCAAACTACCAGCCGTTTTGATTTGCTTCCAGGAGCAACAGCTGATTATCCGCTCACTTTAGGTGTAACATTCAACGTTTACACAAAGGCATCGATTCAGTGAGATGTAAAATAAACAGTCCTGGCCAAATGGAGACTATTAGCAGCAGTGGGTATTCACAGGGTTGACATTAGAAAGAAATATGTTTGAAAGTCTATTATATTTCTATATTATTTTGAGATTTGATGCATGTCTTTCATCAGGAAAACCATACAGAAGTCTGCATAGCCACAGTTTCTTAAATTCATCCATACTAATGAACTAAGCACCAAATATCAGTCTCTACTAAACTAAACACTTGCATTATACCATATAGAGAAACGTTTGTAATCACGTTACTGTAAGATTCATATACATTTTTTCATCTTATTCTTCATTTAGTCTTCATTTGGTGTTATAATAAGCTCCACTCTATTGGGAAGATGGTCCACTATATTTCGTGGAGATTTGTGCTCATTCAGTACTGATGAAGCTCACCTAGGTGAGGCGAGGAAGCCTGAGATGCAGTCAGGGTTCCAGTTCAGGGTTGAGGTTAGAACTCTTTACCTGGGTTAAAGAGCTTCTACTCCAAACCATGTAAAGTATATGCTCATGGAGCTGGCTTTGTGCACAGCATGTTTGGGTCTCCTAGTTTGAGTGGAGAGAACCACTTTGTGGGAACAGTTTGAGGAAGAACCAAATATGGTTGAAAATGGTGTCAGGTGTCCCAATACTTTGGTATTACTTCGGAATTTGAATTTGAAATCTCGAAGCCCAGACTTCTTGGATATTTAAATTTGGATCTGACTGAGTAAGAATATTTTAAATAATTATGAATATGAAGATATAATATCTGAAAACGAAACTACCGCTCATGAGCAGGGCCCTTAACCCTTCAGCTGCCTAGTTGTAGGGATTAGATAATTGGAAGTCGCTCTGGATAAGGCTGTATACCAGATTACATAAAAGCTGGTGTTGGATCTGTGATGATCGCAAATGTTGAGCTATTTTATGAGTTGCTCAGTAGCTCCTAGTTTTATAACCACAATGACTGTATACGACTGTAGAAAGATCATTACTTATAATCTTACATTCTAGTGCTCATGTTAGTTCTCACTCTCCAGTGTTCTGTATTGTTTAAAGACTACACTCTTGATGTCACCCAAATGAGGATGGGTTCTGCTTTTGAGTCCGGTTCCTCTCAAGGTTTCTTCCTATTACATCTAAGGGAGTTTTTCCTTGCCACAGTTGCCACGGCTGCTCATCAGGGATAAATACACACCATTCACCTTAACTCTTAAATTCTGTAAGGCTGCTTTGAGACAATGTCTGTTGTGAAAAGCGCTACAGAAATAAACTTGACTTGACTTGACTTGACTTGACTTGACTTGACCATAAATGTAAATGTTTTCTTGCAGTTATTGTTTGAAATTGATGTACATTTTGGAGCTATGTAATTCATTATATATTTTTTTATGGCATAGTTAATTTTTTTTGAGTTAATAGCCCGACTGTGAAATGAATTTAAACGTACTATATGGAGAAAAAAAAAGCACAAAACAAAGTTACCAGTTTTGTGCTAGTAATCTCTAACTACAAGTCCGTACTCCATTTTGTTTCTCTCAGATGCTGAATTTGTCTCTGTCGTAAGTGTCTTATCTGAAATAAGCTGTTCTCTTCTCAACCACCTCGACTAGCAAATCAATCCACTTCACCTCGCTTTCTCCGTCCAATCAAATCACCGGTGACGAATCGGCTCAGGCGGTGATCTACTTCAGTATGCATCTGAAACCAATGCTGCTTGTCCCCTAGAGGCTGTGTGCATTTGTGTGTCTGTGTGTGTGTATGCATTCCAAAAGCATAGATGCCTCAGGTTTAGCCCACTTGCGATTAATCCCACCCAGAAATGCAATTAACACTCCAGTGTGTGAGAGGGGAATAAGAGGCATCGAGCAGGATTAGCCTAGCAACCCCTGAGGGATGAGTGACAGGTGAGAAGATGATCTGTTAGCCGAGGCTTCTGATGTGGACCCAACCATATCATCCGTCTTTATTATAAAGCCGGCCCACATTCTCTCTCTCCCTCTCGTTCTTGATGTCTCTCACCAGATGACCCTTCGGCTTTACGGCGGGACTCGTACTTGTCTCTTTATTAGCCTAACGAGCCCTGTAATTTGCACACAGATGCCCTCGTTTTCAAAGGCTCTCCTGGCAAAAGAGGGACACCCTGGATGACCCCACCACCACCACCACCCCATCCCTCCACAGCACATATTTAATAGATGTGTGATTACACCTAATTATACAATATTCCACTGTAATAATTATCAGCAACACTTAAAAGGCTGCCTAGGTAGCGAGCGCATCTCAGAATGACAGC